>NW_019389729.1:1201-4096 GCF_000671375.1 Centruroides sculpturatus
TATTCATTTGATTAAAACTTTAGAAATGTCAAATTTAATTAATACGAAAATTTATTTTATTAGACTTATATATATACATATACATATATATATATGCCCACACATTTATATATTTATATATATATTTAAAAAGTCATTGTAAAGTACTTAACCATATTGTAAAAAATCGAATTTTAAATATTAAAATAATACAAATTTGTGTTTCTAAGAAATAAGAAATAAATAATGCAATTTAATAATTTCTATTATTTATTTTAAGTCTGTGAATAATGTTTTAAAATGTTATTTTAATTTTAAATTGATTTAATTACTAAAAATGGCAATGTTAAGTTTAATTTTAAAAATATTTGTTAACATTTTTATAGACAATTTTTTTTATATTTTTTTCTGTAAGAACCTTTTCAATTTTTGTTGTAGATTTTCAATTATCTAAAAGAATTCTTTTTTGATCTTCGGTCGCCACCTTGTCGGCTTCCTTCCTGTTTTGTTCAAGATATTTTTCCACGTTATATCTTCGAAAGTGATGTATAGAACCTTAACATAATTGCTTTTATGTATATAAATATAACTTAAATATATAAGGTTTCTATCGAGTGAACATTTTTACTTAAATTTATTTTCCGGATATTAAAGATCTACTTGAAACTTTTAACGTATTTTCATATTTTACGAAATAAAATACTTACATAGAAAGCGGCTGAGGAAAAAATAAATAAATAAATAAATAAAACAAAGACAAATATCGATTTACGAGTTTTAAACAAATATCTGCACTTTGAAAAAGAGACTTATGAAAAATCTATATATCGCTTTAAGCATTATTGATTAAACATGTTGTATATGTTTAAATGACTTTCTTTAGCTTTCTTGTTAATTTTCTTTCAAGTTATCACTTCTTAGTAAAATTTACTTCAAAATATAAAAAAATAAGAATCCAATTTCAGATATAGAAAAAAGAAGGAAATATTCAGTTGCAGGTATACAAAACGAAGAAAAAAAAATGCTATAGAATTTTGTAACAAATCTACTGTACAAAAAATTGAAATCTGTAATCTTCTCTACGAGTATTTGTATATTACAAAATTACAAATCTGTACTAAATATTATCAAAAAGATTGCAAAAATTAATATTTTTATTATAGAATAAGCGTATTATTTCGAAATTTACTATAAAATGAACTAAATGTACATAATGCAAGAATTAATGCAGAATTGAAAAAAAAATAAGATTTCGGTTTCAGATAGAAAAAAAAAAGTAAAAATTCAGTTGCAGGTGCACAAAATGAAGAAAAAAATATTACAGAATTTTGTTTCTGGCATACAAAACAAAAAAAATTTGTAGTCTTCTCCTCAAGTATATGTACAAGATGTCTCAAAAAAACTATGTACACATTTTAGTTCTTTTTTAGCATCTACGTTACGTTTATCTTTCTGATTTTAATTTAATAATTTTTTAATTTAGAGTAAAAGTTTACTTCTATTTTACGTAACTGTATAAACATTATATATATATATATATATATATATATTTTACTAGGAAAAAGAAAAATTTAGGTTAATTAAATGTATATATACTATATATTCTTGTGGGATGTACAGTGTATAAACAATTACAAAGCAGAACTGAAAACTATTAAAATTATTAAATAATTTACTAATTTCGTCATATTTGCGTTATAAAATAAGCATATTAATTAGTTAATTAGCATAAAATAAACTAAATTTGATAATATTTAGCATACTTAGCAATAATTAGTTAAGAACATTAAAAAACGATTAAAAAAATTATTGTGACAGCGTCACAATGTCGGACTACAATTGTTAATCATATTTTTCTCTCGATCTCAAATTAGTAGTGTCTAGCCCCTGTACGTCATACTTTTCCTGATAACAACAGAGTCATGCCGGTCATCAATGTAACTACGTTCTGGGTAAAATTTTGAATTAAAATCACGTGACGTCCAATTTATACAGGAAGTTCCTATAAAGTTAATTGGGCCTCCTGCTCCTAAGCTTTTCTTACTGGTCTAGACTTTCATCTAACATCGTTCTCGGGATTAAGGAAGGACAGACATAAAGACGGACGACAGTGAGAATTTATAGTTCAGCCTATTAAGAATTCAGTTTCAAATATAGAAAACAGAAAAAAATTCAGTTGTAGATACAGAAAATGAAGCAAAAAGAAAAATACTGCAGAATTTTGTAACAAATGTGCTGTATAAAGTGCAGAATTTTATTTCTATACATAAAAAAACGGAAATTTGTAAGCTGCTCTGCAAGTAGATTCTGTAGAAGGTACTGTACGTATATAAGCTTATAAGTCACAAACTAAACTAAAACTATCAAAAATATTTAATAATTTAGTACTTTTGTAATATTTCTATTACAAAAACATGCATAATTTAGTTTTGTTTTAATTTATAAAATAATTTGCGAATAAACTAAATAATAAAGTAAAATTTTGTAGTATCTGAAGACAAATTAATAACACATTTGTCAAAAAAAATACAACAAAAAATAACAATAAATATTTTTTGCAAATTCAAATACAAAAGAAAAAAAATTGCAAACTCTTCTTAGAATATGCAAAAGAAAATTGCTTAAATTTTAGTAATTTTTCTTTAAAATGCAGAAATTTCTTGCTAAAAAAGACAGTAATTTTAGACTAGTTAAGATATGTAAAATGGGTGAAAATATTGTATTAAAAAGTATGTAATTTAGAGTTTCGTTGCAGATGTTTCAAAGAGGAAAAAAAAAAACAATACAGAATTTTGTAGTAGTACATCAAAAAAGAAAAGTGTATAGAATTCACTTTATAAAAAGAAAATTGATACAGAATTCGACTACTGTTATATATAAGAAAAAGGAAAAGTATAGAAAATACATGGTATAGAT
>NW_019389730.1:0-4128 GCF_000671375.1 Centruroides sculpturatus
GTTTTTGACATCAGAAAGTAGCTTTAAATAACTTTATCGAAGTCAAATCCGTGCACTACAACTTTAGAACGATTAATTAAATTTGATTTTAAAAAATCCCATTAAAAAACAATTAAGCGTTAATCGCGCTTAATTGAAATTAAAATCGCGATAAAATTTTTTTGCACGGGTAAAAATTTTTGAAAAAATTTGGAAACAAAAAACATTCCAAAAATTAAAAAAAAATTCGGGGCCGAAAAAACCAAGTTTTATGTAACGCTATGTAACTTGCCCGAGTTAACTCGGGTCTGGACGTCTTGCGCATGATCATACTCACATTCAAAGATAACTGAAACGAATACGATTTAGAAAAGTTATAAACGCGTGGATAGTCAGGAAGATAGTTGCTTGAAATTTTCATAATTCGTCTGAGATCGATGGAGTAAATTTAAAATTGATTTACCCCTGTTCATCATACTTTTCCTCTTAATAACAGAGTCCTGCCGGTCATTATCTAACTCCTTTCAGGGGAAATTTTTGAATTGAAATACCTGTAACTTGATTTCCAGTTTGCATCGGAAGTTCAGATATAGTTATTAATTAATGAAGGTCTCCTGCTCCCAAGCCTTCTATATTTTGTCTTGACTTTCATATATCTAACGCCGTGTTCGAGATTAAGGACGGACAGCAGACGGACGACAGTGAGATTTTATAATTTTTATGCCTATATATAATACAGTCAAACCCCGGTTTTCCAACGACTCACTTATCGACCAATTCGTTTCACGAACAGAATTTCAAACTCAAAATTGTCTCAATTGTCGAGCGGTAACTCGGTTGCCGAACAACATGCTCGGCAAGACGCGACTTTTAATGTTTCCTATGATAAAGTCGACGGTTCGACCAATCAACGATAGGGCTACCAATTCAGAAGTTAGTGGCGCCGAGACAGCCTCGAGTTATTAGACGTCACCACACGAATCATCGATGACGTTGCTATTGAAAATAGATTTCGATGCTCGTGTGGGAAAGATACCATTTCCGTTTTTCGGTACGCGCCGCAGTCGAATTTAAATCAAATTAATTAATAAAAACAGCGGTAATTGTCATTCACGTAATATAATGGCATCTAAGAATTCGTGTTTATAGATGCATAAGCCAAATTAAATAACAAAAATTTATTAATATAACATATATTATACGGTAATACTGTATTAATATTTAATATTATATTGGATATAATGCTACATTGCATTTGTAGGCATTTTTGACAATACTGTGTCTTTTTTATAAAATCGTACTGCCCGATGTTCTTACCAGCATAGAGGTATCAAGGAGAACATGTCAAGAGTTGATATTTGGCACAGAGTATTAGGTGACCAAATCATTTGCTCATAAAAAAATCCAGACTCGTAGGTAGTCAGGGGACCGAGAATCGAGTCAAAATAAAATACAAAATGGCGACCCTCTTCTACAAACAGACAAAACAGCTCACTCCCCCGAAGTCAGGTGGAGGAGAGTACCACCCGCAGTCATTCAAAGAAGTGAACTCTGACCTTAGGACTGAATACGTAGTTTCTTCTATGTTAAATAAAATTTGTAATCTAATTTTGTAAATTTGGAAGTGCTTCAAATATGACGTTAAAACAGTTTTATGTGGTTACAAGTAGGTTTTTTTAACATTATCTAGTATAGTAAAATCGCAGGACCGATAAAAATTTGACGTCATATTAGGGTTGTCGTTGCATTCGATGACATTATAATCGGGTTAAACCGTATATTGTTTGTGCAAAATAAAAAAATAATTTCAGACGATACAATAGCCACGATTATTTTTTTCAAAAACGAGAACTTTTCGTTACGCATCGACAAAAATTCAACCTGGGCCGACATGCAACGGAGAGAAATTTTGAAATTGGATAGGTTAATTTCATCGAAGATGCATCGTGGACGATCTCGTGGTCGTAGCCAGCAAAGTTTAAACGATCGCACCCAAAAGCAGCGATATCAAAGAAGATAGGAGAATGAGAACGAGACCTGCCTTGAACATCAAAGTGATTCTGTCTCTGAGACATAGTCTTGTCCCAAATCTGGTTTTGTCGTTTTACTTGTTATGCATGCAATACAGCTAAGGTAAAAAAAGACTTTATTTTGTGGGTCGGGAAGGGATTAGTCTATTTTATATTATTTCTTATGGAAAAGTTTGTTTCGGTTTTAGAACAAATCTGTTTTCGAACAACTTTTAGGCACGAGTTATGTTAGAAAACCGGGGTTTGACTGTATACAAAAATAGAATTTAATTTAAAAATGTAAATTTCGATAGATTTAAATTAAAATTTTTAAATATTGGGGTATCTTTTTGTATAAATATTAGTGTTTAAATTAAAACATCAACGACATGGTGATTATTGTACTGAATCATGAAGTAGCAGAGGTTTCCATTCTTTGAAAGATACAACGTAATCGCGAGACAAAGAAGCGCTTCATTCCAGACCAGCGGTTCTTAACCTTTTTAGTGGTCAGCACCCCTTGAATTTGAAAATAAGCTCTTGCGCCCCCTTAAAAAATGTGTGTATAATTTTTTTTAAAGAAAAAACATTTATTGCATAAACAAATGCCGTGTTTATTTACTATATATATTACTATATAACATAAAAAGCAATATTTAAATTTTAATGGCTAAGTTGTTGTTTATTCATAATAATTCTATTAAAACGAGGCTCTTTTTTGAAAGAACTACGCGTAAGTCATCAGATGCATTTAAGCGATTTTTGGCTTTTTTTTTTNGTATAAATATTAGTGTTTAAATTAAAACATCAACGACATGGTGATTATTGTACTGAATCATGAAGTAGCAGAGGTTTCCATTCTTTGAAAGATACAACGTAATCGCGAGACAAAGAAGCGCTTCATTCCAGACCAGCGGTTCTTAACCTTTTTAGTGGTCAGCACCCCTTGAATTTGAAAATAAGCTCTTGCGCCCCCTTAAAAAATGTGTGTATAATTTTTTTTAAAGAAAAAACATTTATTGCATAAACAAATGCCGTGTTTATTTACTATATATATTACTATATAACATAAAAAGCAATATTTAAATTTTAATGGCTAAGTTGTTGTTTATTCATAATAATTCTATTAAAACGAGGCTCTTTTTTGAAAGAACTACGCGTAAGTCATCAGATGCATTTAAGCGATTTTTGGCTTTTTTTTTTTTTTTTTAAAGCGCTGTATTCAAGGTATGGGAACACATCTCAACTAGTTTCTGTACTGCATGTGACAATGTGACTACATTAACTGCATGTACTCACACACACACAAATCTTTTAATGTCGTAACCAACGTTACATAACTGGTTCCGCAGTAAGCATAGCCAGTTTACAGATGTTTTAGATATTGCAAATGTTATAGTTACATTTACAAAGTGTAAGAGTAATATACATTATAGCATAAAGTATTACAATGAGAGGTTGTAATATATAAGTTTACAATTAGTAGATTAAGATTAAGTATACATGTTTTGTTTCATATAAAATAGAGATTTGTTATAATACACGAGACAAATTTTTCGCGTGTTGGGAAGGGCACGACAATGTGTATGAAAGTTATACAATAAATAATGGGTTATATGTAACAGAATAAATACAAAATATAATAACTACATTGAAAAGATTAAGGCTGTCAGGAACTAAATGTTTACACTCAAAGTTCGAAACATTCATCTTGCATCGTGAACAGTCCTTGCTCTAGCAATTTCTATACTGGAGGATTTCGTCGCAAATTCCTAGAAATTTAAACAGTTAATTCATGTAGCATCATGCTAAAAGTTTGAGTGATGCTTAGAAGAAATCCCTAAACATTCAATTCACATTTAAGTTACAGTTGTAACCTTTCAATTTGAATCCATAAAATATCCTTGTCGCTTATGCTCTTGAAAGTAGGTTCATAGAACAATATTTTAGAGGCACAAAAGAGAAGAATTCACCATATTACTTTATATCTCTTTAATACACTAAAATTCTTGCAAATATTCGGTACTGTTGCAGACCACTATAGGAACATTCTCCCACTAGAAAAGCCCAATCACATCATTTCTGTGTTGAAATTCAATGTAATATCTATGTAGAATGCTGGGAAGCTTTATGAAGGAGT
>NW_019389731.1:0-4112 GCF_000671375.1 Centruroides sculpturatus
ATGTGTTATTTAATATTTAAATTTTTAAAGTTGTAATCAAAAACTTGCAAATCTTACCGTAAAAGATAAGTAAGATCCTTCCTTTACACCAAACTTAAAATGAGGATATTTTTTTGCTACTTGAAACAAATCATCAATTGGTAGCTCTGTTTTATAAGCACTTAATGAAGAAGTTAAATTTCCACTGTAAACTGCAGTGAAAATGACCACAGCCAACCACCAGATTCCAATAATCAATCGAACAGATTCAAAATTAGGCAATGTATTGCAACCTGCAGATTAATTAAGAAATTAAAAAATAATAAAAATATTTTAGAAGTATATTTAATATTTACTTTTTCCAACTAATGTTCTAAATGCATAATTAAGAGCATGGCCAGCAAGGTTTGAAATACACAAATTATCTTCATTTCTTATTTTCTGATTGATGAATAATGAAATAAATATTGTACCAGCAATAATAAAACTGGTAACTATTATGAAAATCCAAACCTGGAAAAGAATTAAAAATAGTATTTTAAAAACTAAAACTCATAATAAAATATAATGTTGCAATATTAAAAATAAAATTTCAATACTTGATAAGAATATGTTTCAAATAATATCCAAGCTCGACTTAATGATTTTGGTGCTTTATATGCAAATGTGACATATTCAGGAAAAATAGGAAAAGTAAATTCAACAACTTCTGCTCTTTCTGGACTCCAAGATAAGTCAGCTGCTGCAATATCTGCCTTCTGAATTTTTGTAATAAAATCATTTATACATATGGAATATGATAAAATTAACAAATAACGAATAATAAATATTATCATCTATATCAGTGTTTTTCAACCATCAGTCCGTGAAAAAGTTCACTGGCTTGCAGCAACATATTTGGCCATATTGACACTGGCACAGTTGATTACAAGTGACATTTAAACAGTAATCTAGAGTTACTACTATACATATTTTTTTTTTATATACAGTAATTCTAGATAAGAGATAAGCACATACAGTATAATAAATAAGGATAATTCATAGTCACATTAATTACTGGTCCATGTAAAATTACCCATAATTTTACCTGTCCACAAAGAGAGAAAGGTTGAGAAACACTGATCTATAATATGTTAACATTCAGTATGGATGATGGTAGTTAGTTATATTCTTACTCAAATTTACGAAAAATACATCATCGTCATTTCTTGTTTTCTACCAATCTCAAATGAATAATAGAAATTTACATTGATTTGAACAGAAGATGAAATAAAATTGTGTTCCAATAAAACCTTCCAAGTCTTTGTGATAGGTGGAAATGACATTATTGTATTCCTCACAAGTCAAATATAGACATGTATAATATGATTATTCATTAATCTCCATATAAATATAAATGAATAGTTATCAATTTCTTACTTTTCAAAAATATCTATTATTAAATTTTATAATTTAATGTCAATAATTATGGAAAATCAATGCCTTTAATATTTATTTTATAAGAAAAAAATTGATAATTTTTTAAACTAAATCTTCATATTTATTTTCTTGTGTATTAAATACTGATAAATAAATAATATTTATATAAATAATAAAAAAAATCCAATATTGCAATAGAAACATTACCATCATCAAATGAGTATAAGACCAAAAAAAAATATACAGAAGTTTGACTGAAAATAACATGCATGCATTATTCTATATTCATCTATTCCTAAAGACTGCTTCTCTAGAGTTTACTCTCTCATTATTATCATCATTACCCAAGTACTTTAGTGTTCCTATAACACATCAAGGACATTAATAATCAATATCAGAAATTAAACAGTTATTAAATATCACATCTTCAGAAATATTACTCAGATTATAATGTATCTGTTAACACACACACTCTTTTCACACAAATTGAATAGATGAATATGGAAGTGTATAATTATATTAATGTACTATTCACATAACAATTTTATTTTTATATGAATTTTAATCAACAGTTTTGAAATGTAATGAAATGTATTAGGAAATTTTATTAATTAATAGAAAAGCAGTTGTTATTATAACAACTGCTTTTCTATTTTTTAACTTTTTTAGAATGAAAATTTACATAAATTATCAACAAGCAGCAGAAAAAATTTACCTATGTCTCATACAATAAAAGTAGACTCAAAATACTAATATTCATTAAAAAATATTATTTCTTGTAGAAATATATATGATAATTCTGTTTATATAACTATTTTCTTTATAAAATAATATAGTAAATTCTCAGAACATGTGACAAATTTGATATCAAAATCTCTTAATAAAAAGTTCAAAAACAAACAGTTCTAAATTAAACATTTAGAGGTTTAATTTAGAACTGTTTATTTCATGAATATATTAAATCTACCTAAATATATAACACATATCTTGTAGTAATTGCTTCCATGTATTAGTAAGATCAAAGTTTTAATAAAAAAAACTTATTAGTTAAATGTTCTGTAAATCAAATTTTCTGCATAAATAAATATTTCATTATATATATTTTTTTTCTAAGATGGATATAATGCAATTCATTCATNTTATGGTTTGCTTTTTAATCTGTTTTACTCAATGTATGTCTTTTATTTTCATTGGGCTGCAATTTGAAAAAATGTAGACCTATAAATCCCAGCCATCCATCTGTTTGTCTGTCTTTCCTTAATCTCGAGAATGTAGTTAGATAGATGAAAGTAGAGACCAGGTATGGAAACCTTAAGAGCAGGAAGCCCCAATTAACTATATACAAACTTACAATCTACACTATCATTGATTTCAATTCAAAAATTTTTCTCTAAAAAGGTGATAGATGAGAGCACGACTCTATTCTTAAAGGAAAAGTATGATGTATAGGGACAAGCCACTACTAATTTAAGGTGGAGAAGCATATATTTTAAATTAAATAAATTAAAAATATGATTAAAATTGCACTCCAGCATTGTGACGATGTCACAATTAATAATTGCTCATTATTAATACATTTATTATATATTAACTAGGAGGCTTTGTTCCACTTGCTTCACTGATTCGTTCAAAAATTTCATGACATCCAGCAAAATTTATTAGCAAAAACTAATGTTTTCACTACTTTTAGTAGTCATCCTCAAGATGACTACTAAAAGTCCTCAAGATGACTACTAAAAGTTATCTACTACTCAAGTTATATATGTTAATTTAAATTTCATGACAATTCTTCAATTCCTAGAGCCACCATTTCTATTGTTTTTGTTTTTATTTTAGGACAAAGAAAAGTATTATGATGATTTTAAGCTAAGTATTTTATGTATTAAATAATATATAAAATACTTAGCTTAAATATATATAAATATATATTTATAGATTAGATATAATGTTTTTGAATTGATGTAAAGAAATGTCACATTTAAGGATTTATGTTGGTACATAAATCACCAATGAGCAAACTAGCAGTTCTTAAAAATTATTATTTAAATAATAAATTTGATTTATAAATTATCTTAATTAAATAGAAAATTTATTGCCACTACAGAAAAGTAAACTTAAATTATACAATCATTTTATTAATTAAAATGCAAAATTGAATATATTACATCATTTATGAGTTTTCCAATCATTCCATTCCATTTTCCATTTTTTTCTATTCCATAAATTTTATCTTTTTGATCTTCAACAACATAACTAGAAATAGCAATCGTATTACATTTTTAAAATATCAATATTACAGTTTATATTATATATAAATAAAAATAGGCATTTTTTTTTATATTACCTAAAATTTAAATTATCTGCAAGAATATTTATAACATCAAAAACATATCCAGACCATCTGGAAGCATCTTTAGATGGGATATGTCGAACTGGAAAACTCTAAAAAGTTGTATTGCTTCTTAGAGAAATTAGATACTTGATAAATTTAGTGATTAATAAAAATCATTTTAAAAAACTTACACCCAAAGAAACAATTCTCAATATCCTATTATGAAAATTGTAAAAAAGTAGAGGGAAAATATAATTAGAAACACATTGAAAATAATAGCTGCCATTACCAGGCGAATTTAAAGTTAAAACTGAAAATGCATTTGCCTAAAATACAAAAAATAGAGGATATACACATAAATTATATAAACTTAAATTAACTT
>NW_019389732.1:0-4108 GCF_000671375.1 Centruroides sculpturatus
ATTTTAACAATTAGTAAATCTCAAAATTTCGATTATTTCTTCATCGATTCGAACGAAACGATTTTCTTAAAGGACAGTTTGGATTATTTCAACAAAAACTTTAATTTTAACGACGATCGCGGCGATGTTTCGGTATCTGAAACTAGTACGATTAATATAAATTTGAAAAATATTTCTAATGAAATGAAAACTGGCAACGCTAGGCAGAGCTGTACTCTTTTGATGACGTTAATCGTCCATAATGACGATCATCTGTTAAAATTATTTTGGGATTTTCACATTTATTTATTCTCGATTCTATTTACTATTTCTTCTATTTATTCTATTATAAATATGTTATTGTTCTTAACAGTATCGGATAGTCGTTACCGAAAATATTTTTTCTTCTTAAATTCAATGCTCTTGATGTCATCGACATTCAGAGTGATATTTTTACTGTACGATTCTTACAATTCGAATAATCTGAACTTATTCAGATATTTTATTTATAAAACCGCTTATCCGAGTATTAGTTCGGGTTTTGGTTTAATTTTTCTTATTTATTTTCAATCCACCAACCTGAAATTTCCACGTCCCTTCGCAGTTCTCTCCATTATAACTTTTCATTTTCTCTTCTCCTTGACTTCTGATATTATGTCTGGATGGTTCGGGCGATACATAATTTTATTTATGATCTGTCAAATAATATTCATAACGTGGTCTAATTATTTATCATTCATTTATTTATATAATTTTAGAGAACTGTTGAAAATTGCCATCATCAAACACGGCGAATATTTGAGATCGACTTTCACTCGTTCTCGTGTCAATAAAACAAATTTTGACAAGTTAAATTATTATCTGGTGGTTAAAATATCTTTAATAGTTTCCATCTTATTTATTTTAATAGCGATTATCAATATTTATGGTGTTTCGGCTTTGGTTTTTAATTTTAAAACTTGTTCGCCGTGGTCTCTGTGGTGTTATCACACCGTAGATAGAAGCTTGGAAGTTATGATTTGTCTATGCTGTTGCTTTCTCGTATATAAAACTAGGCATTTCTATTATAGATATTCAATGTTTGGGCATTTTTCTTGTTGCGACAGAAGCGCGCGAAACAGGAACCAAAATCAATGCCAAATTTCATCCTCATTCGAGCAATCTTCAGAGTTGTTCTCGGGCTCGGCGCCTGTTAAAAATTCACCGGTTTCGCGCTCGAAGATATGTAATCGCAATTTCATTACTACTATTAATGAAGAATCGGAAATATGTGAGGATAAAGGGCTGCAAGAGAATATGATGTGTATTTCTAAATGGAACGAGTTCCTGTATTCTTCTCCAGAAGCAAAGAGCGAAGAACAAGATTCCATTTTAGCGTGTGCAGGCTCGAAAACACCTTCGTTGGAAGATTCCTATTCACCAATTTTTCGGTGTCATTACGGTCGAAAGTCAAGCCCTTGCAGTTTTGCAACTACCGATAACAGTGCCGATACTTCAGATCAGTTAACTCCTGCCAAACAGGCGGAAGGAAGATTAGGTAGTAGCTGCAGTTCCGAAAGTGCTGGAAACAGTTTCGACGTGACACTCTTCAGATTTTGGACAAGAGAACCGCATCACGTGAACGGATATACTGTTTCTCCTCTACAGAATCATCCATTTCGTTTAGATTTACGTAAGGATATGGTAAGTGTCGCTTGTGGTACCGAAGACATCACACCAGATTCTGCCATTAACGTCGACGTCGTTATGGAAGAGAGACACGAAATTAATGCGGTGAATAAATGCCTATCCGAATGTGATTTAAATAAAAGTATTAACAAATATGGACAAAGAAAAACTTTAAGTGACGGAAGTCACCGAAAGGTTTTCACAAACTTGAAAAGAAATCTTTTAGAAGCTGATTCATCGATCCTAACGTGAAATATATTTTATGTATTATGTAAAGAATGTTTTAGTCATCCTATGTTACTGTTGTGAACATTGATATGTAGTCATAAATTTCATTAAATGTTGTCAATTCATATAAATGTGCCCGTCAATTTCTTGTTAGACACTGCTTCGTGAGGAATGTTAACAATTCAGAGAGCAATAGAAAGTGCTACATAACAATATCACACACTTTAGATAAAGCCAAGGAAACACAGGAATGATGTTGAATTAATCAATTAATGAGTGTCACCAAAAGGTATTTAGTGAAGTTATTTAAATTTAGTTTAAAAAATTTTTAATTTGAATAAAACTATTTACTCGGCTTCATTCTTTGAATGCATATGTGATTGTAATACATCAAAGATGAATAAAAATCGATACAAAATTATTTTAATTATTAATTATATGGAAATGTCGATAATTTCATAATTCACGTAAAACAATAATAATAGATTAGGTTTGTGTGTGTGTGTGTGTGTGCGCGCGCGCGCGCGTACAGAATTTGTTTTATTTACACTTACAAAGTTAGACCTGCACTACTGTACTAGTAGGCAAACCGAGAGAAAATGAAAACTTGTGCTTTGTTTTAAACACTGCCCTATGGGCCTCTTAGCAAGCCCATTATGGATTCGGCCACACCTACAATGGAGCGGGCGGGGCCGACATATTCGGTCAGACCACCCCCGAAAAATTACTGGGGGGTTTTCGACCCGTCCGGATTCGAGCTCGAGTCCCCAGAGCGTTAGGCTGCAACCTTAACCGCTCGGCCATCCGGCCTTAACTTAGTTGTGCTAAGGTATCGTGACGTCAAAGTCAACGAGTTTTCATGACGTTAGCGATTCTGATTACATATTTGATTACGTTTTAATTTGTTCGATGACTGCAAGATTCAGCATACAGCAATGTCTCAGACAGATATATGAATTTGTAGTCCAATTGCACACCAGATGATGCTATAAGGCTACCTTAAAATCGCTACACCAGTATCCAATAAGAAAATTTGAAGAGGTTCACTGTGTTTAAAATTTTAAATATCAATATATTTGTTGCTTTTGAGGCTACTGCAGGTCTTAACCTCGCAGTCAAAAACATTACGTTCTGTTGACAGAGTTTAAAAAAGTCCGGGTCATCGGGCTGAGGGAAGCAGGATTCTGTTTCCCTCAAATTGTTAATCTGGACCATTCTGGGCCCTTAGTCTCGAGTTTTTCGTGTTACAACTCCCAACGTGTTGAAGGTGTCACGTGGTACCATCTCACACTCTGATGTCAAATCGGTAGTCTCCCGTCTCACGTGCTTTCCCATCTCACCATGCAAGTTGCTACTCACGTTGAGTCGAGCATGTGAGATCGCTAAACGCAGAGCCCTACCATAGGGCGAACGGAGCAGCCGCTCCAGGCGCTAAGTCTTAGGGAGCGCCTCAGTGTTAAAGAAAATTAAAGGGTATAACTTAGGGGCAACCAAGGGGGGGGCGCCATAATAGGATCTCGCTCTATTCTAAAACTTGTCTCGGGCCGGCACTGGCTACACGAAAGTGAAAATGGCCGACAAATACGCTATTTCGATGGCAATCGAAGCGTTAGAGAGTTGTTTAAGAAAGCAACGAATTTTTCGAACACGAGTAGATGTCATTTCTTTTTATGTGAAGTCAACACTAATAAAAAAAATTTTAATTCATAATTGATAAAATTATACAGCAAATTTTTCCAAAAATAAAAAGACGTATCTTATTGATCAAAAAAGAGAATTATAATGATAATAATTTATACATATAATTTACTAAGAGCATAGACACTATTTTCTTCTAATTATGTGAAACCGTGCTTTGAAATTCGTTTCTGCTTCTAACACAATAAAGTGCTATAAATTAAGACACTTGGCGGTTTTTCTCATCTTTATTTAGTTAAAAGATAAATTATTAAAATATAATTAAAAGAAAACAAGAAGTTATAACATTGAAACGGCGGAAATCATCAAATTGAAAGATGAAGGTAGTACCACATCAAAACAGCGCATACAAGGAGAAAATACAAGGTGTCAGATATGCAAATTCATATTATATTGTGGATGCGCATCAAAGGAAGTACAAAACTGACTTATGAGTGGAAAGTATAATCAATTGTGTACCACTTTAGTAATAGTTGTATCCAAGTTGGCTGGAAATGTTAAGAATAAGCTGATGTTACTTTAATTTATAAAACTT
>NW_019389733.1:0-1438 GCF_000671375.1 Centruroides sculpturatus
GAATTATGCCAGTCGTCTATCTAATTCCTTTCAGGGGACGACGGGTTAATTGAAATAATGTGACTTCCGATGCAAATAGGAAGTCACACCATTCATATATAATTAATTGGGTCCTGCTGCCCATAATTTTTCTGTATTTGGTGTCAGCTTTCATCTATCTAACTTTGTTCTCAAGGTAAAGGAAGGACAGACAACAGATGGGTGACAGTGGGAATTTATAGGTCTATAGTTCTTTCAAATTGCAGCCCAATGATTTATAGTACTATTACATCAAGATAGTTAAGATATAGATGAGTTTTACTCTGAAATGTGCAGATTAAACAATGATATTAATTCAAAAGAAATTGACATGCAGTATCTTGAATATATCACATTTTTAAGTATATTTTTAGCAATATATTTACCTATTAAATTTATTTCAGATGATACAAGTGATAACATGTCTTCTAAGAATAATGATGAAAAGAATCATCCTAGCAATAAACCATATATCATGTTTGAAATAAGTAATGAAGATGGTCTATGTATAAAATCTGCAAATATTGATGGTAGGAAAATTTTATACTTTCTTTAAATTCTGTTTATTAATATAGAAATATTTGCACAATACATAAAATATTAAATATTAATAATTGTAATTTCCTGATTATAACCCAAACTTGCATATAGCCTTCTGAATTGCTAGAATCAAAATAAAACTTTTATATAACTCACACTGCTGAATACTTCACACCTCTGAACTTGCTGTTGAAAATAACACCCTTAACTAGTATGCAGTTTAGAAGAAATGTTGTTTCAAACGTTTTGTTTTTACTCTTTATTTTTTTTATTTTATACTTTTGTCTACAAAGAATTACTAAGTGAAAGAGAAAAATGAGATGGAACTGCATAAGCAGCATTGTGTTGAAATACAAAATGACTGTCAAACGATAAAAATGTTGTCATTTTGTTTCATTTCTGTTTTATCTATATATATAAAAATGAATGTATGTGTGTCTGTGTGTCCTATGTCCTTCATGCATTACCACACCGTTTATCTGATTGCCATGAAACTTTGGGAAGTTGTTTAATATACTCCGGCGAAGGTTTGTGGCATAGTACGATTGCCATGAAACTTCGGGAAGTTTTTTAATACACTCCCGCGAAGTACATTTATCCTACGATAGATGGCGCGCGTTTACACGAGCATTCGCGCATAGTGTGTTTGATCGATTTCAAATTGTGAAGACCATTTCCCCCCTTCAAAAATATATATGTCTCTATATATGCATTTGTGAACTGTTATTTACGATATTTGTAATCATTTTTGTTTAATCACTTTATTTCGACTTTTTTTGCTAATTATGTTTTCGCTCGAACTTCGTTAAAATCTTAACTGTACCCCGAACAACGACCGAAGTTGTAGGAAGAAATTCGCCTATTTTACCGATCTAGGTAT
>NW_019389733.1:1510-4394 GCF_000671375.1 Centruroides sculpturatus
CTATATATGCATTTGTGAACTGTTATTTACGATATTTGTAATCATTTTTGTTTAATCACTTTATTTCGACTTTTTTTGCTAATTATGTTTTCGCTCGAACTTCGTTAAAATCTTAACTGTACCCCGAACAACGACCGAAGTTGTAGGAAGAAATTCGCCTATTTTACCGATCTAGGTATCGCCCTTTTTCAAATTTTAATATCGACTCGAAATAATTTAAAAAGACAAATTACAATAAAACGGTTTATTATCTAACTATCAGAAATTTCCCAACATGCCAAGGAAGAGAGGAAGGAGCAATTAAATAATTAAAATTATAAAGGATTTAAAAATATATATATAAATGGGGAATATCGCGCTTTTGACAATCGCTGCAAGTGTGTGGGCTAAATTTGGAGAATCCGTGCTTCTCGCATGGACAACTGTATGTGGCCAGCTCACGCGTCGGAAAACCTTCCGAATTATTCGTGTACGCACCAGACGAAAAAACAAAAAATATCGTGTATCCACGAGCACTCCAATAAATAAATAGAATTGAAACGACACTTTGAAATGTTTTCCCGATGAAAACGAATAATAATAATATATTTCAATAAAAATGATAAAATGAAAATTTAATTTTATTATAACGAGTTCGCTTGAATTTCATCTCTTCTGAGATCGCAGCAATGCGCGACGGGTAAGCTAGTTTATAATAATTAAATATATGATATTATAAAGATGATTAATAAATAACTAGCTAATGAGTGCAGTGCTTTGAAAGTAATTTGTATAGCAATTCAACCTAGCAGGAATTAACAGGTAATGTAAACAGCAGCATGGCATGGCAACCAGTAGTATTTGTGATCCTACAGTAGAATGCAAGCATATAAATTAGAGCAATGTGCCTACAAATTCCTAACCACAAAAGGAACTGGACCAATGGAAATTTATCAATGCATGACAAGCATGTATGGACAATACATACTAAGCCTAGCCCAAGTGAAACCCATGCAACTTTCATGTCTTTGGTGAATTGAAGGCTTATGGAACAGTGAGATAACTGCCTTAATGACTAGGGAAATTATCTATAAAGTAAAATATACTCTTTACATTTTATTATTGTTGGCTGTTATTCATGATCATCCTTTATAATAATAATAACAGCTTTGTCACTAGTTGCCACCTTGTTGATGTAGGAGAACTTGCTAGATCCAATAAACTATATAGCACAGTTGGTAGGAGCATAGGTTTCTAGTAGAGACATCCATACAAGTAAGATCTTTGGGAGAAATGAAACAGTAACCCTTGAGTGGTGTGTGACCCAAAGTAGGCAGCTATTTACATCATCTGTTCTACATGTTAAAAGTGATTGTCCTGGATTTAGTTATATATAAGCACATACAAATACTCACCTCTTATGAAATAAACAAAAAGGTTTGGACATGTTCTTAGTATAATATTAATTGTGGATCATTTGGGTAAGCATACTTCATGTTTGTGAGTTAAGAAAAAGCTCATGTTTGATAAATATGCTAGTCTCCCTTGTTACCAGTGGTTAATACAGCATCAGCCAAATATGGCTATTGCATCACAAACACTCTCACTGTGTATGAAGAAATGATGATTAAGGAGAGGAGTTTATGTCATGCCTAAATTTTGCTTATCTTTGACTGATCAGTCTCTCAGAAATTTTTCTGCAATTGTGCAATGCCACATGCAACACAAGGTCTCTATGGCTAAGGCGACATTAAAACCATTTGCAATGTCGTGAACTTTTCTCAGACATAAGGATGATCTGTATTTGTTTTTCATTCATTAGAAGCATTCCAACATTGCTTTATCACACATGGAATAGCAGAAATTTGTTGTTAGATTTATTTCTTCATAACTTTAATGTGTGAAATTACATTTTCTCAAGATTCTAGCCTCATTTCATATCTTACATGATCTCATTTACATTTCAAAATTTTGAGATGAATTCAAGATGGCAGCCATCTGATTGACATACATAAAGATTGTTGTTGCTCTAGACATAACATGTTTCTATCATGCAAAAATTTTCCTTATTCTTCTCAGTTCAATTATATAATGGTGTTAAGCAATCTTGGCTCACCCTGAATAATCATGTAAGAAACCAAGCATAACTTTTTGTCCAAATTACATAGCATATTAGCCAAAATGCATCCTTATAATAATTAGCTTGGTTTCTTATATGATTTTATATAATTTAAATTGTTGATGACTTTGAAACTAAATAAAGAAACTATCTAGTAAATTTCTTATAAATATTCTTTTAAAAATTCATGTGAATATTCACTCTCTTCTATTTATTCAATACGTTTGCAATAATAGTTTCTTAATTATAATTTGTTCAGTGAGCAAACTCATGTTTGTAAAATTAATTAATTCAACTATGTAATTAAAAAATTTATATGATTATATTGTAATAGATATGCCAGGCTGCAATTTTTAATCATTTTTTAATTATAGTTACCATTAATGTACACACATTAGATTACATTAATATTATTGTTATGTTCCTATTCAGATCAATATAAAACTTCCAATTCAAAAAATTACAACTTATCTTTAATCAAAACAATTTTATTAAATTTAACAAAAACTTCTTAAAAAGAAACATTATGTAATTAAACTAAATAATCAAGACTAATGTGAGATCCAGCCTGGGGTACAGGGTAGGTTGTTACACCTGTATCACTTACTAGGCAGATAGTCGGTGGGACTAGTTCTCTACGATCCAGATCACTAGATCTGATCTAAAAAATTTCATAGCAGAGCGATAACCACTAGTAGATCTGAACTGTGAAGTCCAGATGTTTGTCAGGGCTGACACCAGTTTGTCAATTTATCGATCCGCGGACAAACACGCGTATGAGATCTG
>NW_019389734.1:0-4097 GCF_000671375.1 Centruroides sculpturatus
TTTTTTTTTCATAATTTTAATGTAATATTCATCAGTAGAGACCACTACCATTAAAGTAGTGGACTGTTCCCAAGATGAGAGACGGTTGGGGAAACATTGAATCATAAAAGGAAGGAAGAGTCCATTTTGGTTTCATTTCCTGACAAACTGACATTGGAGAAAGAGAGAAAAGATGTTACAGGAAGTGGGAGTGATTTTAATTTTAGATTAGAATAATTTCGTGAGTTTAAATGTAAATAAAAATCTTCAGGTTATGTATTATTTTCCAAAAGGTGAAAATAATATCGAGGGAAGTGGCACCGTCATTCCATTACCATATTTAACTAACTACCAATTTGGTAATGGTGATAGGCTAATACTGTATTTTTTGTTTTTTAATATTCCAATATAAAAAAATCACAGAAGCTCTGAATAATAATTATATCCTGTTTTTCTCTCTATGCCATTTTTACTTTCTATTAAATATCGGAATTTTAATGAGTAGGTATTTAAAAATAACGAATTAAAGAGTTTTTTGAGTGATTTTATTATTTAAAAAAAATAATAATAATAAAAATTAAGTATGAAGTGTATATTTAATTTTAAAATATTCTGAGAGTTTATTGTAAAAAAAAAAAAAAACGGTTCTTCCGTCATTCCCACGCCATCTTGCATTTTGTAGGCTCTTTCTATTGTAGCTTTTTCTTTTAATTCTTTCCCCCTGTTGGCACCAAGAGGACCTTTTTAGCACGTCTGTTATGGGTTCGGTCAGGCCTACAATGGGATAGGATCCGACATATCCGGACGAACCACCCCCAAAAAATATTTTCTCTGTAATTTTTCGACCCGTCTGGACGATGGATTGCCACCTTAAACGTTGCGTGCTAGTTTGATAATTTAATCTTTGAACTTTTACACATATACGGTTATAACTTTAAAATTTCAAATGATATCTATGTTGGGGCTTCGGGTTGTTTTATTCGGTTGGCTATCGTGGGAATGCTTTCCGTGATATCTTTCATTGAAACTGGCCCCTTAATTAGATATTATAGCGAGTTCAACACTGCTTTCCTGTAAGCCTAGAAGTTTGACAATGGTGTTTGGAATGTCGAGCATAATTCCACTGACTATCCAAACACCATTGTCAAACTTCTAAGCTTATAGGAAAGCGGTGATGAACGTCCGACGTACACGTTTTCGCGTTTAAAACGTCGGCCTCAACCTCGCTATTACTAACGTGAAGAAACCTGGCAAACTCTACGTGGCCGACCCGTTAGCCAGGCGCTAACCCACGACCAACTACCGACGTTCGGTGGTTTAATCCACTCGGCCATTAATGAGCACCTATCTTCTGCCACGTTGTTTTAATGGACTTTTGATGCTGAATCTAACGGTGGAATCGGCGTCTGACTGGCAAGAAATTTCGCTCTGGCAAAATATAACAAATATAGACCCATATATGTGGGCCTATACGGGAACGCCCTGTCTGTGACTGGGTGGAATTATATTTGAAATCGAAACAAAACATTCAGAGACTATACCAAAAAATCCTTATCTAGTAGATTCTGTTAAAATTGGAAACAGCAATGTTTTCAGTGAAATTTTTTGTAATAATACAATGCTTTAGGTAAACATTGGAAATTGTGTTTATCACGAGGCTCTCCAATGAGACTCATTTTGTTTCAGAGTGATTCGTATTGAAAAACAGTCAGATATTAAAATAAAAATGCCTCAAAATAGTGTTTAGATTCAATCTCTCGTGAACAGTTTTAATACAATAGTTTCATCTTTTTCCATTCTCTAATTTCATAATTTTCTGTGAAATTTCATTTTCTAAGAAAACTGAATGAAAAATAAACTGTTGTATTAAAATTGTTTATTTACGATTAAATCTAAACATTATTTCAAGTTTCTTAATTAATGAACAACGCACTTTTTTCTTCAACGAAGTATGATAAAAGCATATTACTAAAGTGTGACTTTATGTCTTCAACCGTAAAAACAAAAACTGTATCAATTAATACTGGATATATTTCAAATGATAAAAGTAAAGAGGAATTGAGAATATCATAGGTAGAAATTTGCATACTACATAACATAATTATGTCATTAGCACAAAATTTCGTCCTACTCTTAATGGCTTAATCATCAGACGGAGTTCGGTACGCGATAATATGAATTATATTTCGACTGTCTTCTATAAAAATCCAACGTACTTATGTTTCGATATTGATATCAGTATCATTTCATTCAATATATATATATATATTTCAGCATTTCACTTAGGAAGCAAATGTGTTCGGATATCAAATTACTTTTTATCGTTTTAAAATGCTAATTAAGGAGTAACTTTTGTATAAATATTTGAAAAGTTGTCGTTTTCCCGAAAACTTGTACAAATATACACTATATTATTGTTCAATCGAGTATTTACTACGATAACTATTATAACTTTAATTTATTTAATTGAAAGCATTGTCTCAAAGTTAGTTAAAGTAAACCACAATGTCACTCGATCTAACTCGAACAATAAACGTTAGTAATGTAGAAAGAGTTACTGTTGTCATTCCTAAACACCTCTTGGAAGAAAGAAGTATAGTGCTGAGAGAATATTTGCAAAATCAGGAAGTGATACTAAGCAATGAATTGGTTCTTCTACATAGACTCGATGACATTCTTCAATTGAAAAAGTAAATATATTTATTTACCTTATAGATATTTATTTTATAAGTTTTCTTTATTTCATTNTTAAAAAAAAACATTAATTTTTAAAAAACGATTTTTATAATTTCTCATTTAAATATTTTAAATTTATTTAATTATTATCAGATTTATATTCTAGATCATTAAAAAAGTCTTTAAGAAATTATAAATTTTAATTTAATTTTCTTTCAACTTTTAATTTTCCAATTTTGCCAGACGACATCGTACAGTAAGTGCGTAGTTTATTATTATATTTAAAATTCATTTTACTTAAAAATTTATTATTATAATTAAAATTTTTGCTTTAATTAGGATCAGAACAATACAAAACATCATCGAGAAAAAGTAAGTTAATTTTGTTTATATTTCTTTATTTTATCATAAGTTATGTTTAGGCTTAAATAGATTAAAGCCTAAATATAACTTAGAAACTACACAAAAGTGAAATGCATACATCTTATACAAGAACAGTAAAGACAGTTATATATTTATCGAATTTACTAATTGAATAAGTGATTAATAAGGAACAGAAACGTAATAATTAATAAATGACGCTGCGACGCGTTCAGATATGTCCTTAAAACATTTAGCTGTGATGCAGTTTGTACATCTTCATCAACCTTGTCATTGCCGTCTTCCATCGAAGCGCATTGGTTAGAACCTTACACTACGTTAGCATGTTCGAAACCTGTACATTTAAAGGGTCCAACAATGTGACCCAATTCTCCCCCGCTTTCATCCACTCTCTCCAATTGGCCTAGAAACATCGTTTTTGTCCTTCAAAAATAAGCCCCCAACCCCAGAGCTATTCCGTTCACCTTCAAAGACTGGCTGTGACATTAAAATACAGACTCTTTACCTTCAACCATTCTGGCATATCCTTGGATATTCCACTTAAAAAGGGGCCACCTATAGCAGCGCATATAGCATTGTTAAGCTTCTCTTTCCCCGTTTTTCACCCCTCTTAGATATCGACCAATGATATTTTTACTTTCTATTTTCCTCTTGTTAATTTACCTTTCTTTCTTAGTAAATATTTGAAAAGATATAGTATCTCCCACCTAAATACTTAGTTGTTTGCCTGATATAGTATCTGTAAGATATAATAGATCATTTAATATTTATATTTTTGCAAATAATTTGAATTTTAATTACATTAGATTCATTTTCAAATTAATTAATTAATTAAGTGACAGACAGTTACATTTAATGTATACAGTAATTTAAGTGTATGCTATTTAAAGAAGTTGTTATATAAAATTTGAAACAAATTACAATAAACGTTTCCAGGATAACCTGAAAATATATTTTTAAAAACTACTGGATGTACACGTGTGTGTGTGTGTGGCCTTTCTTCCTTGACCCATTGTCCTATTTTCCTGACATCAATTACCTTGTTAAAGAGTGGTCTCGGT
>NW_019389735.1:0-4139 GCF_000671375.1 Centruroides sculpturatus
TTTTTTTTTTTTTTTTAAATCACGCCCGGCTCACCAGTTTAGCGATGGGGCTAAAATCTGTCGAAGCATTCGATTTAGTGATGTGGCTAAAATCCATTGAAACATTTGGTTTAGTGATGTGGCTAAAATCCGTCGAAGCATTCGATAGAATCGGTTCGAATTTGGTCCTACCTCGTAAGGTAATTGCCTCAGTCGTCCATGTGTCCCGTGTCCTTTGTTTGTCAGTCAAGATTAACAAAGACACCATTTCCAACGAAATACCTTATTTTATTTCTCGTGACTATGGAATATTTACAAAGGTCCTTAAGTTAAATTATTGTACAAACTGAGTTCATTGGTAAAGTTGATCCCAAAAGGTAACATAACAAAAGCGTCTCTCCTGATCGGCGTCCAAGGACGAAGTGAGGTCAGAGGAGAAAGGTCACGCGGTGGCACCCTCTGCCCTACACCTGTTAACAATGGAATCATGCCAGACATCTAACTCTGTTCAGAAAAAAGTTTTTGAATTGAAATGAAGTTACTTCTAGTTTAGGCTAGAAATTCATATATAGTTAATTGGAGCTTCCTGTCCCTAAGCTTTTCCATATCTGGTATATCTGGTCTTGATTTTCATCTATCTAACTGTTCTTGAGATTAAGGAAGGACAAACAGACAGAAGAATGATGCCAGTGAGAATTTATAAGTACAATTTGTGAAAATTGCAGCCCATTAAAATTAAAACTCATATACAACATGGAAAATTATTTCCTTAAACACTGAAATCCACATATATAAAAGGATGTCAGTTCTGCAACATCTTTCAAACGTAGTGGAATGTTGTATAAATAATAATTCATTTTCAGATATTATAAAACTTTAAAAAATTTCACATCCTTACAAACACACACACTTTTGTTTATAATTATATCAAATTATTTATTTATTAATTCTACAAAATACAATTTAATGTTCTCTCAGAAGTAAAGTGAATCTTTTGGAAAAATAAGCACTGATATAAAATATTTTTTAATAGTAAGCTTAAAATTGAAATAATTAGATTTAAAAACAAAGGAAGTTTGCTTTAATTAGCATGAATTGAAACAGTTGATAAAATAAAATGATGATAAACTGAACTGAATATAAAACCAGAATAAAAATAAAATTGAATGATGTAGTTTTGATGTCATTTACTTTAGAAAAAACTTTTTAACTATTTGAAATATTTCATATTGAAGAGATAAACAAAAGAATATGGTATACACATAACCCCCATATAGCACAGGAGTTATGTTCCAAAAAATTGCCGTGTTTTGCGAATCCGTGTTATACTGAACAAAGAACTAGTACAAAAAGGGGGTTGGGTTCCAAAAATTAAAAAACATGCTATTATATTTTCATAATTAAGATAAATATCTTTATTAGAATTTTCTTAAGTGATACATATTAATATAAATTAACTAATGTTTACTTTGTCATCACTTAGCACTATTAACTGAGGGCATTTTCTTTTTGGCAAAATATCCTTATCCTCTGAGCAATTTTCTGTATTATTTTCAGATCCATGCTCTACCTTTTGCAAAAAATATGTTATTTTAGATTGCTTGCTTTTAGTTAAAAGATCTTTATAAATTTCCTTTTATGATGCTAAGCACTTATGAAGAATAAATCAAGTATGGAATAAGGGAAAAACATCTGGCAACACAAAATCAGAAGCGTTGAAATCTGGCAACACTGAAACAAGTTTCTAGAGGGACAATGTGTATTGACAGAAGTCAGGAAAAGAAAATTTACATACTTAAGTACTAATAGTTCATAAAAATAATAATTTTCGTGAACTATTAGTACTTAAGTATGTGAAAATTTACATTTCATGTTGTACGAGGGTTTTACCTAATTCTTGAACCATGTTAGAGTGAATCTGTACTATAGCTAAAATAACAGCCTATATTAAGTGCCGTGCTATAGGGGGTTACCTGTATTATTAATAGGGACACTGCACAACTTTGTGATATCATAATAGAATTGAGGCATGGCATAAATAAAAATTTTTCAATTAGTATTAGTACAGATAAATTATTTTTTGCTCTATCTAACCCAAGCATCAATGTGTGTTTGAATGTGTATGTAAGGTTATCGCTCTCCATGCTGCAGAGACTTTATATGATTCTATGAAGTTTATTGCTTGTCCTGCTAGACTGCTCTTGTGAATATGCTAGGCTTCTGCATATTTAATATGTCTCCTGTCCTGAACCTTATGTATTATTTCTGCTCTTTCCCATTTCACTGCAACCTCTGTTGGGTCTGCTATAACATAATGTCACTAAAGCAGTGACTAGTTGCTCATTCTGTATGCTCCTTTTGTGCTCATTTATTCTTTCTTTTAATGACTTCCTTGTAGATCCAATGTAGTACAGTTCTTTTTGCTGCCTTTTGTCTTGTATGGGTATTCTGTAAATTCCAGGAATAAGGCTCTGGTCTATAAGTTCCTTGTCCATACATAATGTCTGGTATACTGTTGGATTCCTTTTAAAGACTATCTTTTTGTTAGTAAGTCGATAGTAGAAAAAGGATGGAAAGTCAATACTAAAGTTTACAGAAAGCTGACTTATAATCCATTTCTAATATCATGGACCTCCCAAGACCCAGCAAGTTATAAACTGGCAGCTTTCAGGGCACTTATAAAAAGAGCATACACACATTGCAACACAGACAAAGAATTAGAACACATCAAAGAGCTAGCATGGAATGTCGGAGTCAATCAAAATAAAATAAAGGCCTTAATAAATAAAACAAGAAAACACGATAATGAAGGTTATGAAAGGGGAAGATTAGAAAAATACACAGTAATGGAATACACAGCACCCTTAACCAACATTTACAAAGAAATAGGAGCAGTTACTAACTGAAAAAATTTCTAGAGTTTAAATATTAATCCACAAACCTGAAAATAACAGCCTATATTAATTTATCTAATACAATATAAGCATTAAAAAAATTCTAATTAGAATCTTGTTTACCTAAATAAAATGAGATCAACTATCATTTTAAATTCTAGATTATCTAGGAGAGAAATCAAATATTTTAACTGGAACAATATTTGCTCTATCAGACAAAATGGTTGAATTTATATTATCAATTATTTTAATTTATATAATTTTTTATATATGTAAAATTATATTTTAACATTGTTTAAAAAATTAATTGGATATGTGTATTTATTAAATTAATTAATATGTCAAAAATTAATTTAAATTATTTTATTTATTTTATTTTACTCTCAACAATCAATCTTGGACATAATATAGGTACAAATGATATATATTATATCTCTTATAGTTGGAAATTTGTCTTTGGAAAAGCTAATGATATCAGTAAAAACTGGATGGGAGACTACTAGGAACACAACACTTGAAAATACTGGAAATATACAAGGCTCATAAATGACAAACAAGCATTAATTTTAAAAATGCAGACAGTTTATCCACAGTGTAGAGATGTATTTATAAACTTTGAACTTCAATCATTATTGTACAAAGTTGTTTACCCCATTTGGTATTGTTTCATGTGTTACTTTCTCATTACTTTTCAGTGTTTGTATTTTGTCCTTTAAATTTTGAAAGTTAATTGTATGCTTGATCTGTGATTTAATTTATTTTGAATTCTGTGTGTGTCTTAACTGAGGAAGGCCTATGAATAGATCAAAAATATTTTTTAATGTACTAAACTAATTGTGAATGTCAATAAGGTGTGTTTATAGTATCTTGTTTCAATCATTAGTTTCTTCTTCACAACTTAACATTTGTTGCATAAAATAGTAAATTGTTTATTATATATTATAAAGATCTTGCTAATGATGTCAATTATTATGGTGAAATATATAACAAATACCACTCTGGACAATCTTCTCTTGCATGATAATTTTTAATGTACGAGTGTTTCCTCAGAAAATAATGTACTGTACTTGTATGTATTGTTTACTTGAGAATATAACAGAGAATAAACTGCCCAAATACCCTTAAACAAAGGAAAAGTACGTCCTTTATGAAGGCACAGAGCCTTTACTACATGAAAATGAAAATTAATGAATACACTGTGTACAGTAATTTACCTGATAAGACAGACCTCAGAAAAATACTTTATGAGAGCTTTTATACTTTTAT
>NW_019389736.1:0-856 GCF_000671375.1 Centruroides sculpturatus
AGATTAATTATGCCTGATGGCAAAAGCATTCATTTTTGTACAGCAATACCTGTGACATACTATAAGCGAGAACCTAGGAAAAATAATACGAATCACAGAGGGAAATACTATAGAGAGAACTATATAAGAAGCATACAAGCATATTCCGAGAGGAAACACTATTCGAAAAATACTTATGTTAAAAAAAATAGAAAAGCTGAGACAAGCATACGGGGATCAATTCCTACCAAATTAAAAGGTATTGAAGCTGCTAGACAACCACAGATTAAGGAAATTGGAAATGCAATTAAATCTAAGCGAAGAGCATATAAGGGAGAAGCTGCTAGACAACCACAGGTTAAGGAAATTGGAAATGCAAATAAACCCCAGCGAAGAGCATATAAGGGAAATAAGAAAGAAAAGAAAATTCTAAGAAATTCCCCACCAAGGACAAATAATACTCGAGAGAGAAAGATAGACAATAGCAGTAGTAAAGAAGATACCTGTTACTCAAATACGGTTAAAGGGATAGATAATGAAAATACGCAGGATAATATCTTCAAAGAAATGCTTCATCTTTTGAATAATACAAAGATTAAATTTAAATCGGTTTTCGATACGACGAATTTCTAATCGGAATAGAGACAAGGATCCGGTAATTCCATATAGAGAAAATAATAAAGATTTGATTCGTATACATATAATTAGAAATTATCGATAGAA
Organism: Centruroides sculpturatus; assembly: GCF_000671375.1. Lineage (NCBI taxonomy): Eukaryota > Metazoa > Arthropoda > Arachnida > Scorpiones > Buthidae > Centruroides > Centruroides sculpturatus. The sequence goes on from NW_019389736.1 coordinate 703, forward strand.
AGAAAATTGGTATCTATATTTCGAAATAGTAAGGTTGTATTATCATTTTGACCCTTAAGTCTTACCAACTTCCGAGTGTCAAGAGTAACTCAGTAAATTTAGGAATAATTAACCTATTAAATGTAAGATAGCAGTAATAAAATAATAAGCTAAG
>NW_019389736.1:2402-4217 GCF_000671375.1 Centruroides sculpturatus
TTGCCAAATATCACAGTTTGCTGTTTGTTCACCGGACGTTCCGATATTTCGAGCTCCACATCAGAGCTGCGAATATTCGTTATACATCGGAAATGATCAGAAGGTAACAGAACTTTGTTCAAAAGAAATTGTCAAGGATTTTTGTCCAATTTTTAGAAGAATAGACAAGCAAGGAACATGAGTATTTTCTACACCCTCTACATTAGTATTAGCAGTGAAATGTTCTGCTAAACAAGATAACTTGCATTCATTACCTTCTAATATAAGTAAATTGAATAATGTTGGAATCATAAGATTGCCAAATACATGTATAGGATACTTACCTGGAATTATCCTCACTTCACATTTTCACATGAGATCCACTGTTCACACAAGAAGCAGTCCTAAGTTTATTATACCTCCAATTGAAACAATATTTTCCAAGATGGAGTTAGAGAAATTGCAAGAGAGTATAAATACTACAGAAAATCCTAAGAGGAATAAAGAGAATTCTAAGAAACAAACAGATGATGACATTAAAGAAGCAGAAAAATCATATGAGCAAATGAAGAAAGATTTGGACAGATTATTGAAAGAAAATGAAGATCTTTTTATATCAAACACTCCAACAATTCCAATCACCTACATATGGATTATCCTTGGAAGTATAGGAATATTAATTCTACTTATCTGCATATATTATATAGTCAAGCATATTTGTTGGAAACGAGGATTTGAGAAGAGGATCAAAGAACTGTCACAACAGGACATTCCACTTCAAGAAATTCCTCAAAGAAATAATGCGGAAGAAGAAGAAACGAAAATAGTCGAACCTGCTGGAAACTCAACTGAACAAGCTCCAAGCTCAACTCAGACTAAGAAGCACTTTGTTCGAACATATCGACTTTAGTTTGACCGTATCGACTTTGATTCAAATTTGCTTTTTGAGATGATAATTTCATTCTTGATTGAAAATTTTTGATTATATAATGATCGATTTTAGTTATATATATCTTTAGTTTGTAAGTACCTTTCCTAACAATAACAAAAAGCTTATTTAAAGGAATGTACACCCCACTCAAATTGATAAACTAAAGTGATTGATTAGAATAGACGCAATATTATATAGAATAGTTTAGATTAAGACTTAGAGTAGTATTAAGAGAGAGAGAGACATTAATAGAGATATGTATTTGTTAACATACTACCTTTTAAAATGAACAATACTTTGGTGAAAAGGAACTTTGCCTCAAATTGGATTTCAATGACCCTGGAATCATACAACCTTTAGTGAACTCAACCACCTGAACTTTTGTGGTTATTTGAAATGAAGTTTTAGCAGAAAAAGAAGTGTGTCAACATACAGGAAGAAGACACATTATATCATTTTGAACTGCACAGTGAACTTTGAACTGATAGCAGGTGCTTTTTGAAACAAGAAGACATCACCTGATTTTCTAATATACCTGAATTATTGCAACTATAAGAAGTCAGCCAACAGAGGTGCTGCCATAGAGACTCTCAGCAAAGGAGAGGTGCATTCGAAACCAGTGACAGTACTATGTCCACTTTTACCGTCAATTCCAGACGAAGACACCTGTGTTCATTATGCTTATTTTAGTAATATTTTTAATCTGATGAATTGTTTATTATATTATTTCCATGTATCACAATTTTGAATTTAATTTGAATTATTGTATACTTTTATGATTTTATTATTGTGTATAACACAATTTTTAGAGAGAGAGAGAGCAATTCGAATTTATGTATTGCAGTGAAAAATCACGCCTTCTTTAAATGTAGTGTGATTTTTGAAGATAAGGGAGTAATGTGAGA
>NW_019389737.1:0-4149 GCF_000671375.1 Centruroides sculpturatus
AACATGGAAGATGCCGCAGAGAATAGCGAACCAATAGATTGTCGGTTTGTAATTCAGAAACATGCTCAGTATTGTGACATTCTTCTGGACTTGGATGAAATGATCAACCCAATGTTAGCAGTTTATTATTTATTTCAGTTGACTACTACTGTAACATCTTTCTATATTGGCATTTACGGCGAAGGTTTGAAAATCGTAAAATATACATTCGTATATGCAGGAATTTTTGCGAAAATCGTTTTCATTTTTTCAACTTTTCTAACAGCACAGATTCCAAAAACCGTAAGTTCAATTTTTATTAAAAAGAAATTTTTGTTTATAATTTTCAATTTGTTATCACTACAATTATGCAGTGTATTATTGTTGTATTTTCCCATTATCAACAAGAGTAATGTTAGTCAATAGAACTTATTTTTTTACCGGATAGCTATCGCGATTAACAGAAATTTCTGAATTTACTGACTTTGGAAAAAGGGGTATAATATGGGCACAGAATCCAAAAATGTCTTTGTATGGGTATCGAGGGTACTTCTTTTTCCTGCATTATTCGGCCGATTCGTTTGTTTCAAATCTACTACAATAGACTCGAGAAAGGACTTATTTATTTATTATTAGAATGATTTTCTACTACAGTAGAGCCTCGATTATCCGACACCCGATTAACCACCACCTCGGTTAACCGACCGTCCTAATCGGCAAATTTCAAATGTCCGCTAGTGATGTAGTGCTACAATATTTGGCTATGTCTCGGCTACTTTAATATTATTTTTACATGGTTTAGCTGGCAACACTTATTCGACCATGAAAGGGAACCAGTATTTAAACGAGGCTTAATTTTCTAATTTTTAACAATACAATAGCGACGATTATTATTTTAAAAAATTTTTGTTAGGCTTAACATCGATGAAAATTCAACGCGAAGTAGGTTAATAGCGATATACTAATATACTAATTACATGGAATATAATAATCTTGAGAAGAAAACTACTGAAACCGATTATATTCACTTCATAAACAAAATCGTATTCACTATAATATTAGCCATTTTTTATACTGTTGTTGATTTTTGATTATCATGAATTTAACGAAAACATTATTTCTATTTCCAGATGCATCGATTTCGCATTCAACTTGAACTTCTTTTTTTCCAGCAAAAAAATCTCCATGATCAATTAAAGGTAATTATCAATCATATAAAAACTTTTACATGTAAGTTATAATACCATAACTGCTTTTGTATGTCGATTACAGATTATTTCCTATAGGAAAAGACTGGGAAAATGTCCCCCTGGAATCACTGTAGGAGGAATATTTACAATATCTCGTAAAAGTATACCCAAGGTAAGATTGAATATGTTAATGTTAATCTAACTATTAATAAATTGTTCTAATATCACTGCCAGTTCAATTATTCATATTCAGTAATTTAAAATTTCTAAAACTAAATTAACGACTTTTCGTGATACTTTCAGATCTTGCAGACGACGCAGTCTTATTTTTCTAGCTTAATGAGTATTAAAACGGGGATGAATGCTTGCGATGAAATGTTAAAGCAATTTTCGATATGAAATTAACTGTTTTGTTTATATTATTTTTTCACACTGTTTATTGCAAACAATAAGTTATTGTCACGAAATTCTTATCTATATATATAAAACTAGCTGTTACCCGCGACTTCGCCTGCAAGGATTTTGCAAGCAAATCCTATTTATATTTAGTATTTCAACAACCATAGTAATTGTTATATAACACCTACCGCTGAGAATGATGAGAATTGCTGAGAGTCAAATGAATTATTTTCAATTTGATCAATTTTTCGGAACGTTTACAATCGTTTTATAATCGAACTAATGTGTACTAACAAATTCGAATTTTAAACGGTTCGAACATTTGGTTAAAAAATGGAACTACATGAACATATTTATAACAATGACTGAAATGTTATCAATTTAATAGACCTAAGTACTTGTGAGATACTAGGGGTGTTTAGCGTCAAAACTTTCGTGACACCAATATGTGAACCGCTCGAGAGGTCAGAAGTCTCCCGGGGTGCGTCACTAGTCAGGATGACAATTCAGGCGAGTGAAGGGAGAGAATTTTGGGGTCGACGATAAAGGGAATGGCGTGATCGAGTAAAGGAGTCTACCATTTTTAACAAGTATAAAACAAGAATTTATTAAAATAAGCAAAATGGACAAAAAGACTACACAATTCTTGTGCTAAACCGCCTAATATCTGGAGAGAGAGAGTTTTCCTGCTTTTCATACCTCTTTGTAGGTTCCGTAACGAGTAAGTCCGTGTAGGTATTTAATTGTCCAATAAACGATGTCTTTAATTCAGTTAGTAAAAATATAAAAATTTCGCGACTTTGGCGATGATCTGTTATCGACGATCGTAGATCGGAATTCGGCGGGTTTGGAGAATCGGCGCGATGTCGTCGGTCCGGCGTTCGTTAAGAGACTCCTCCGAGAGGGGTTAAGAAATCTTTTATAGCTTTTTGTGGGAAATTTCCACCACGTGATCGGATGTTTATAAGCTAAAGGTTGTAGGTGTCCCAGGGACCTAAAACAAGTAACGAAAGTTGCATGCTAACTATAAACTTTTCTGCGAGATGAGCTGTAAATTTTGCAGAGAACAATAGATATTGATAGTTATGACAGGAAGGTTTACACATTCCCGGCTAAGATCGTTTTTTCNAATACTCTATTTTCAATCAGTAATTAACTAATAAATATAATTGAAAGTACTGTTAATATAAATTTTGGTTAGACGATAGTGTTATTTCTACTTCTGAGCGCAGTATTTCGTTTGTCATATTACGAATAGTTATTTATCTACGGTGAAATAAAGGAAATCAAAGTGTAACTTTCACACATGATTTTTCTCATTTTTAAAAAAAGGTGAGTGAGGCAGAACTCCGCCTATCCACAAGGGAATCAGTATTACTCCTTTCAAATCCGCCCTATTAGATCCATGTCTAGCCAAGCAGATGACTAAATCGCTCTGTTCTCTATCAGATTCGTTAAGATTACTTACAAGTTACATCGTCTCACTATTTATCTCATACAGAGAGATTGTGTCTTGGAAATCTTTTTGATCCCAAACAGATTTTACGCCATTTAACTACTTTTAATGTCATCAGTGTCCTTTTTTGATTCTTTGTGTGAACTATAATAGTAGTAGTGAAATAATGCGAATCTAAACTCTTCGCTTGGCTCTACTATTACATCACTATTGTCACAGTGCACTACAGATGTACTGACACGAATACATTTGCTTATATTCGCGTTTTGCACGCCTTTTCCGCGCGTGTTCAGCTGAAGACACGTTTTGTTAAACGAGAAAATGGATCAACAATTATCACACAGATTTTAATATTAGCGTCTATTACGGCAAATATTAAAATAAACATTTCGAAATTTAATTACTTAATAAATATATTAATAAGTTAGAAATACGGTGCTTAAATTCCTAAATTATCGTCTACGAATATTCCGATTACGAAACACATTTTGATTCGTGTTTCACAATATTTCAGATATTTTACATTCTAACGTCGTATTATACAATAACATGGTATTTTCGGAAATATATCTTGGTTAAATCNGTTAGAAATACGGTGCTTAAATTCCTAAATTATCGTCTACGAATATTCCGATTACGAAACACATTTTGATTCGTGTTTCACAATATTTCAGATATTTTACATTCTAACGTCGTATTATACAATAACATGGTATTTTCGGAAATATATCTTGGTTAAATCGTAAACTGCATGTTCGAATAATCAGAACACAGTACAAGTTCGATTAAATTCATAAAGGTCTTCGTAAAATATCAATTCGAAATGGAATGCATTGGAATCCGTATTTTCAGAAATGATTCGAATATTTACATATCTTAAATATTGTTGTAAAATGACTTATTTGGGATAGACATTCTCTTCAAACTAATGTCAGAATGAGGAAAATTTTTAATGTAATGTGATTTTCGTGATAATTCGGTAAGCACTTTCCTACATTTCTGAAAATTTAATTGTGCAGTTATTATTAATTATAATTACAGTATCTGATGAATTTACTTATTAAACTTTTCCAGAAATATAAACAGTATTCTTCTAAATGAATTAATGTTTAAAATACAAGTAAC
>NW_019389738.1:0-4111 GCF_000671375.1 Centruroides sculpturatus
TTTGACAGAGTCTAAATTGTATTGTTGAGTGAGGTAAAGTTGTGAAACATATTTTAATAATAAGCATCTTAAAATCCAAATTATATAAATGTAAAAATATCATTCAGTTGATCTTATAATTATAAGAAATCATCTATTTGTGTTTCTTATGATTTTTATTATTAACTAAGTTAGCAGTAAATTTTAACAATTAAAAACAATTAATGAATATTTATTTTAATATGTAAAGTTTCAAAATTATACAAATTTTTTCACTTATCTTCAAAAGTTTTACAGATGAAATTTTATATTTTTTAGAAATCTTTCAAAAAATTATTATTTGGGTTGTGCTTCTTCCATGCCTTAATACAAGAAAGACGTAAATTTGGATCTCTGGGATGGAATATTCAATATCAATTTAATGAAACAGATCTTAGAATTAGTGTTCAGCAATTAGCTATGTTCCTTAATGAATATGAGGTAATTATTAATTTAAGACTTTAATTAACATTAACTATAAGGATTTATTAATTTCATTAGACATTACATGTAATTGTATAGAAATATCACCAAATGATTGCCTAAATATTCAGGCCATAATATGGTTAATTTTAATAATTAATGCGTAGTAATTTGCTACTAATTGTTAAAATTGAGCGATGAAACTTTGATTTAAAAAATTTTACTGTTAGGAAATTCAATATGATGCATTGAAATATCTGACTGGAGAATGTAATTATGGTGGGCGTGTAACAGATGATTGGGATAGAAGAACGTTAATAACTCTGTTGAATAAATTTTATTGCACAGAAATAATCAATCAAGAAAATTATTATTTTGATTCTTCTGGAATATATTATGCCCCTGTTGAAGAAAATGTAAGTGTACTGCATTTGATGTATTGATATAAAAAATTATGCATTATTATTTCATTTTTTTTATTAGAAAATAAGCATTGAAATATTCTATAAATTTGTAAGAAATTTTCAGAATACAAATATTGTTTTTTTAAAAATAATATGAATTGTATGGCTTTTGTTCAATCATGATCAGAATATCTTAAAACATTTTCATTAATCAAATGCAATAGCTAATGAAAACACCTTATAAATATCTAGTATTTTCTTCAGCTGTACAAATTGTAGAAATGCATTTAGGTTTAATTATGACAATATAAAGTATGTGTATATTTCAATAACTTCATACATATTTGGAACATGATCATGAAAATGTGGAAGCCAAAGATGTTTCAGGTTTGTAAAAGTGTTTCTTTTTGAAAGAATTTTGGCTTTCAGAATTAAGTATTTATAATAAGCATTTTATTTCTTTCTTTATCTTTCTCTTTTGTTTGATGTCAATACTGAACACAATAGAAATGGGTGAGAGGACTAGTGTTCTAATTTAATAAACAAGAAAGAGATAAAAAAAAGTCTGTGGTTAGACACCAAATAAGAGGGACCAAAATCTGAGGAGGACATGGAGTACATTCTGGATTAGATGGTCACCTTTGCTAGCAATTCACAAACTGTGAACTATATGAAAATAAAGTAACATTTCTTGAGACAAGCATAAGTCATTTGCATTTGTTTTTCCATATGGGAGGAAAATATTTTTAATAAATCTTTTGGTTGTATACTGTTAAAGAAGAAATCAAGTAAAGGCTTTGCCTTCACTCAAGATAGTGCCAGTGGTCCATTTTTTTTTATCGCCTATATTTGAACTTGTAGAGTCAGTTTTTTTCCATCCCATCTCACTTACTCCTTCCTTCATCTTTTAGTTTCAGATAAAAAATTGCATATATATTGATATAATTACTGTTTGGGAATCATTGCAGCCATAGCTTTCCTGATTCCATACTTATGTCTATCAATACATTGTCTACGAAGCATGCCTGAGTGAAATGTAATATGTAAATAACTTGATCACTAAACTTGATATTTTATCCAATATAAACAATATTGTATGGATTCTAAATACAGTTTACAACTGCTTACAAATGTAAGGGATACTGATAAAAATATTGGTATGCATAATCTATCAGTCTTTAATTTTTGAGATATTGATACATATATATTCATCTTACAGAAAGCTTGTGCAGTTTTTAATGATTACTTTCAGAAATATCCTAAAAGTTCCCATGAACAAAGAGCAATTCAACAGTTGTGGTTTTTGATAAATACTAAAAAATAACAAAATTGTGAATTAAAGCAAATTTATTTTGTTATATTATGACGGGGCTTCTTAAACTATGGGTCGCAACCCATAGTTTAAGAAGCTTATTTAAGATGCATAGTTATTTTCAATATTTTGCATTAAAATAATTTGTGAGAGTTTGAAAATGGCATGCTTTGCGTCATAGGTTTTGTGAGTTGCGCTTTGTGTCACTTCTGGTGCAGCGAGACAATGATTCAGCAACACTGATTGTAGTGTGAACTAGTGTAGTATTGTTGCTTTTCAGTGTATTCAGTTGTCTCTGTTCCATTGTAACACAAGAGTGAACTGTGGTAGTAGACGATTATTGTTTTTGCAAATTTTTATATATCTTTATTTTATATATATGGGTCGCAAAAAAAAATCACAATCATAAATGGAGTCGTGAATAAAAAAAGTTTAANATTATTGTTTTTGCAAATTTGTATACATCTTTATTATATATTTTTTTTTTGGTCGTGAAAAAAATCACAATCATAAATGGGGTCGTGAATAAAAAAGTTTAAGAAGCCCTGTATTATGATTTAACTTTTTATGAGATTGCTGACAGGGAGAAAGAGGGAGGTTAATTCCTCATCTTGTTAAGATGAACAAGGGTGCAAAATGCAATGTGGGTACCATTGTCAACAAGATGTTTATTTGAAAATTATGCTTACACAATTCTGGTCAAGAACTTCTCTACATGGAAACAAAATATGGAAAGTTGCCATCATCAGTTATCAAACAGCGATCTGAGGTCCAACAGTAATCAGATGGAGTTTCGACAGCACTCAGATGGCCCCAGGGCAGACTGGCTAGAAATCAATTGTGGTTATTGGCAGAATGATAAAGTCCAAGACAAGAGGAACACAACACAGAGGACAAACAGGTTGAGCTAGGTTGGAGCAACCACCTTCTTGTCCTTGAATTTCAAGGTTTTTAAAGGATTTATTCCCAAAATTCTTAATTTCATTAGTCCTGATTTCTTCTCTCTACCTCCCAATTGGTCCTTTCCCATTTCAAGGTGAAATTAGATGACCAGATATGGCATGGGAAAGATCACTCTCTGTTAATCTATTTGACACCTTCGTTTGACTTCATCCATAAGTGTTGATTGAACTTTAAAACTATCACTTGTATCTCATGCAATGATAATTTTCTTGTTTTTATTAATTAATTACAATGCAATAGTCTTTGCATTGCAATGAACTATATAATGAACAAATAGTTTTTACAATGCAAAGAAAACATTTCCTTATTTATTTCCAAATATTGTCATGTCTATGATTATCAGAGTCAAAGCTTGATTTTCCTGATTGACATTCTAAACATTCCAATCCATTAGTTTGCATCAACTCATGCATGACCTTACAGGGTCAACCATACTGTTTATTTCATATTTTTTCTTAACAAAATGTTTTCTTTAAATAAATCAAATTTTTGTATGTTTAATAAGGGATTTGGACTCAGTCTGGAACCTCACATTTTACTTAATGAAAAATATAAAAGTATGTGCATATATTAATAATTACAATGTAATCTCTAAAATTTTTTTCTAAAAACCATAATGTAGCTGTAAATCTACAAATTTTAAATAATAAATGATAAATGATATCTTGAGTGTAGTAAATGTTTTCAATAATAATTATGTTATATATTATATTTTTAGTTTGAAGATTATATTAAATACATCAAAGCACTTCCTCTTATAACTAGTCCAGAAATTTTTGGTTTACATTCTAATGCAGATATTACTAAAAACCAAAAAGAAACTTTTCAGCTACTTGATGGAGTTTTTATTACTCAGGTAAGTAAATTTATTAGTTAAAAATCATATTTTACAATGATTATTTTTGTAAAATTATAACTTACATCTAGAATAAAACTTCCACTGAATTCAAAATATACATAACTAGTAGACACACAGTACAATCATACCACT
>NW_019389739.1:0-4103 GCF_000671375.1 Centruroides sculpturatus
TGCATGAAAAAAAGAATTATAAAATTATTGTTTATTAGTAATTAATTTTTTGTTGCTGTCGAAACCGTGTTATTTATATATTGTATACTGGCACAATGAAGTGACTCTTAACCAACACTTGGCAAGTTTTCCATCTTTATTTAGTTAGAATCTATAATATAAGGTTCTACATTCATTTTTCTTAATTGGTTATTAATCATTTTCCACGTTATTGATGGGTACATTTCTATTACATCAAGACTAGCTAATTTGAACGTGTTTTATCTGGACTTTCTTCAAATCTTGTAAAAATTCTTCTGTATTTCTGATTGAATAAATTGAATTGTCGTAGCTTTTAAGCTTTTGTTTTGGATATTTTTCCAAATTGTATAATTTAAAGTTGACTATTGGTCTTACTTTCTCATCTTGTCTGTGGGTTTTTAATTGGATATTTAATCTAGAAGTTCTCTCATTATCCTCAGATAATATAAAAGCTTTTTCACTTTTTGTAACATGTCCCAGTTTTTGTAATTTCTTAATTCGTTTTTTAATTCCTCATATATGATTTCTCTTGGATTGATCGGAAGTTCTCTGAAATTTTTCCCGTTTATAATTTGTAATTTTTTTGAAATAATCCATTCCTGGGATACTACCACAATTTGCTTAGATTTATCTGCTCTAATTATATTAAATTTATTATCATTTAAATACTTATGCAGTTTTTCAATTTCTGTTTTTTATCCTTGACGATTACTTTATTCTTTTGTCTCACAATATGTGTCTTAATAATAATACTCAATTTAGTTTTCGTTATCTCAGAGTTTACCTCTGTCAATCCTCTGCACATTTTGTCTAAACTTGGTACTATATCTATTACTCTCCAGCTATTAGGACCGTAAGAGCCTGTACACACTAGGCATTTTAAAGAACAAGAGTTCTATGTAGGCGTACACACTCAAGTGCATGTTTATAGATTTTTGTTAAAACGCACATTTTGCGGGGGCTTTACGGGTGCTTTGAGATATATGTGCTGCCATGTTACTGTACATTATAGTGACGATGGAGGAGCACACACAATCAACTTTCATGTTTATTTCCAAACTGAGCCAGTGCGTACACTTCACAAATGCTTGTCGAACGCCGCACGTCAGCTCGGCGTTAAATGCGCGTTGAAAAACGCCTAGTGTGTACAGGCTCTTAAAATCTAATCCTGTCTGCATTGTCTCGAGAACATCTTTAGGAATCACAAACTGTTTTATTTAATACAAGGGATTTTTTTTATTCTGATATCTCTTCAATGGAAGGATATTTAAACTTTTTTATTAATTTTTTATTTTTGTTTATTCTATAATTATCAATATCACTATTATGTAAGATTTTAATTTCTTCATTTTTTTGTTGATTTTTTTGGTTTTTATATTTTTGTAAACTACACTTTAATCTTTGAATTTTAATGTATTTAAATTTTATTGTAGATTTCAGGATCTTGAAGTTAATGTATTTTTTCTCACATATTGAAATGTTCTGGCTGATGGACTTAGGAAGAGAGTGTGTTCTTAATTGTCTATTTTCTGCAATGTGAGCTTTCAGGTAATCTATATCAACAACGAGCTTTTCTATCTCACCTTGTATCCTCGTGACATAGTCCGTTTTTCTGTGCTGTATATTTTCCATATCTTCTCACTTCGATGTCAACTGCCGATTCTATTTTCTAATGTTCTTTGTTGCTGTCGAAACCGTGTTGTTATTTATATATTGTATACTGGCACAATGAAGTGACCTCTTAACCAACACTTGGCAAGTTTTCCATCTTTATTTAGTTAGATACTAAATAACTAAACTACTACTAACTAAATAAAGATGGAAAACTTGCCAAGTGTTGGTTAAGAGGTCACTTCATTGTGCCAGTATACAATATATAAATAACAACACGGTTTCGACAGCAACAAAGAATATTACTGTTAAANAAGTTTTAAAAAATGTTTCTGGAATACTTTTTAAAACTTTTAAACTTCTAAATTATATCACAGTATAAAATCAAGAAATGCTTGCTTCAAAGAGGGATTGCAATGCTACTCACAAGTGCCATTTAAGTCTCACATATTCTGATAAACTATTTTTCATTTCACTATTCATGAATGTTTTTTAAATGAATGTAGTTGGAAAAAAATAATAAATACTAGAAAACTCAATTATTATTACAGAACTTGTATCAAATGTTTATAATATTGTAAACATTAAAGTTTACTTTGTTATTATCGAAACCGTGTTGTTATTTATATATTGTATACTGGCACAATGAAGTGACCTCTTAACCAACACTTGGCAAGTTTTCCATCTTTATTTAGTTAGATACTAAATAACTAAACTACTACTAACTAAATAAAGATGGAAAACTTGCCAAGTGTTGGTTAAGAGATCACTTCATTGTGCCAGTATACAATAAGTTTATATATATTTATGGAAAGAGATATTCACACAATTTTTATTAATAGACTTTTACTAAATTCTTATAACATACCATGTTAGTGCATAAAATATAAACATGTAGACTGTATCATACATATATTCATTAGATGCAGTTTGGGTTAATAAATATAATGTGATTAAAAAGTTTACACAAAGTTTTAAAGCCAATAGAACAACTGGGTACTTTCTACACTTGTAAAACATTTATAAACAAAATATATAATTGTTGTTTTAAATTTTAATGGATTTGACAGCATTTTAGCCATGGAATACTGCCTTAGCTGGTACGCGTCCGTCTCTCTAAATAGGGGTTAAGACGCCACCTAGCGACAAAATTTAGCAACACTAAACGACCCTCTTTTCAAAGTGAAAAGTTCAGAATGTGATAACATTTCTTATCTCATAAGCAACAGCTTTTGTTATCGATCACTCTCGAGCTGCCGTTAGGAACGTAACGAAAGTGTAAACAACATGGCGTCTTTTGGTGTAAGAATGATTTTATCTCATGAGCAATTGGAGAGAGAGTTAATAAACTGTTGTTGTATTGCTTAAAAATAATTACCTTAACTATTTATGAATAATTGTTTTCTTGTTAAAATTTAAAGTAGCTATAGCATGAACATTATTTCTGAAATAGGTTTTATTAGTATATGTATAAATGAAAATGATAGCTTGGAATATAAATATAGTTAGTGCACAAGAATAGTGACACAACTTGAAAGAATAGATCTTCCAGAACAGCCGTTTAAAAGTTTGTTTCCTGCAAGGCTTTGTCGTGATCTTGGATTTTTAAAATTTTCGAAGTTTTTTGGAAATAAATATTAGTGTTTGTTCTTCAATGTAAAAATATGGGGAGTTTGCTATACATTTCTACAATAAACTCAAAATTGGAAATTTTTGAGTTGTGTTACTAATCTTGTGCACCAATGATATATAAATATATATGACTATATAAAAGGTAAAAGTCCATCCTTACTACATGAGGCATTTTTTTCTAATTTTTGCTCTCTTAAGACATTTCTCTAGTAGTAGGGTGATCAGATATTGACGTAGTCAAAGTAGGACATTTGAAATTTTATAATGCATCCCAGTAAGACATTAGACAACCCAGTTTAAAACAATAAAAATTGGTTGTAAAAAGAGCACAAAACACTAAAAATTGATAAGTAAATAATTTTAAATTGATATACTACTCTTGTTTTAAATACTACTATTTGTTGCAATTGTACCCATTATTTAATATAAAAATATGAAAAAAAAGTTTGTTATTAATGACTAACTACCCATACTAAATTATAGTAATACCTCGACTTACGCGAACCCGGAGTTACGCGATTTTCAAATCTCGTCGATTCATCTTTTGTTTGAGCGCCACATATCTCTTGATTACTCACCCCCACACTATTGTTCGGCTTACATGTTCGGACGTGTCGCGCGGAATCGACACATATCTACAATTTATTTTGTGTTATTTATTTCTGTGTTTGTTATGTCTACGTAGACTCAATGTAGTGATTTCTTGTAACCGTGAATGAATCAAAAGACGAGATAAGATTAACAAGAACATTTATTAGCTTACATATATCCGATTTGGATTTTACACAAATTGCGAAATTATACCCCGACTTACACGAATTCGACTTACGCAGTTATTG
>NW_019389740.1:0-613 GCF_000671375.1 Centruroides sculpturatus
AATTATATATATCGTATTTTCATTAAATAGCTAGCATGCTGGTTAAAATTAAACTGTGACTAGAATATAAAATTAATCAGACAGATGTAACAAACTAGAAACTAATTGTCAATTAATCTATATATGTATACATACTACAGTAGACCCCCCTATAACACGGGTTCCTATAATTATGATTCCTATAAGACGGCGAAAAAATTGCGACAGTATCAGTACAAAACTCGGTAAAAAACTCCTATAATTTGGTAAAACGTCATTGGGCAGCCGAACTACTTTCTGCCGTCCAGCGCCACACTACGGAGAATTTAGGCGGGTAAATTGAGTTTACTATCGTCTGTACAGTATTATATATAAATTAGGTACTGTACACATAATTATATATTAACTTAATTTATTGTAACTTTATTATAATTATATATATACTTTCTGCCGTCCAGCGCCACGCTACGGAGAGTTTAGGCGAGTAAGTTGTTTACTATCGTCTGTACAGTATGTAAATTAGGTACCGTAAGTCTAATACAGTACTGTAATTTTATACATTTCTTGTGAAAGAAACATTCCTTATTCAATGGCCATAAAAATTATTTATATTAATGATGTCTCCAAAGTTCAA
>NW_019389740.1:751-5714 GCF_000671375.1 Centruroides sculpturatus
TATATATACTTTCTGCCGTCCAGCGCCACGCTACGGAGAGTTTAGGCGAGTAAGTTGTTTACTATCGTCTGTACAGTATGTAAATTAGGTACCGTAAGTCTAATACAGTACTGTAATTTTATACATTTCTTGTGAAAGAAACATTCCTTATTCAATGGCCATAAAAATTATTTATATTAATGATGTCTCCAAAGTTCAACGAAGTTTTCGCAGAAAAATAACTTATCAGAAATCGCCCGCCGTTTGGTGCGCTGCTCCATGAAGAAAACAAGCTTGAGCAATGGCGATGTCGAACAGTGCACACTCGGTAAGTAATCCTACAATTTTTTGTTTATAGCATAGTTTATATGGATTATTCCCAAAAAAATTATACATATTTTGGAAATGTTGAGTTGAATTAGTCTAGAATTGATTAATTTTATGGAAGAAAACCTTTCAAACAGCCATAGTCCGTAAAATTCACATGTGTCGGGCTGTGATTGGCAAGGACTCGTACAAAATTGATTCATAAAGAACGGAACATATCTACCTTGTTATAGGGGGGGTCGACTGTATATACTTTCAGGCCATTTGACCAATTGCTATGAAACTTGCCATTATGTTCACATACTTCTAACTTAGATAATGTCATACATCCCACACCAAAATATTTATTGAATTTCTGTAATTTTGTAAATCAATTAATTTCTATTTACATTTGATTTGCTGATTACATTGTAGTGCCATCTATTAACAAAAAATTTAACAAAATAATAAACTAAATATAATTCTTACAAAAAAGGATAAAATTTTAATTTCTGAACAGTACTTTCTTAATTCTAATAAGCGCCCTCCAGTAGCCGAGTGGATAAAACCACTGAACACTGATAGTTAGTTTGTTGTGGATTTGGACATGGCCAATGGGCTTGATATGTGCAGTTTTCTGGGTTTTCTTCACATTAGTAATATCTAAATAGGGTCTAGCTTCCTATAAAAGTCTTCCCGGAATGCATCCCCATCAGCAGATGTCACATTGCTTTAACCAAAATAAACCAAAATAATTCTAACAATGGGATGCAAATTTTTGTCACAATGCTTTCAATTCTTTTAGTGGTGTCTTGCCCTGTAATCATATTTTTCCTGTTAGCAATAGAGTTGTACCAGTGATCTATTTAACTTCTTTCAGGGGAAAATTGTGAATTGAAGTAATGTGACTTCCAGTTTGTACTAGATGTTCCTATATATTAGGAACAGTCAAATGAAAACGAAACAGATGGGAAAAAAGTAAGTAAACTGTTTATTATTTCAAAAGTAATTGCCATAACTATTAATACATTTATCCCACTGTGAGCCAAGACGATCAATGCCTTCATAGAAAATGTTTGCGGTTGCCTACAGAACCATGATTGTACCCAGGCGTGCACTTTTTTGTCTGAAGCAAATTGACAGCCACAAATGTCTTTCTTCGAGGCTCCAAAAATATGGAAATCGCATGGAGAGAAATCGGGACTGTATGGAGGATGTGTATGGACTATGCTGCAGAAGTTTCGCTGGGAACTTCTGCAGCATAGTCAAAACAACCTTGGTAACATGTGGGTGGGCATTATCCTGCAACAGAATGATGCTGTCTGTTAACATTCCTGGGTGTTTGGATTTGATGACACGTTTCAATTTTTGCAAAGTTTCTACGTACGGCTGTGC
The DNA here is from genome assembly GCF_000671375.1 of Centruroides sculpturatus. Taxonomy (NCBI): domain Eukaryota; kingdom Metazoa; phylum Arthropoda; class Arachnida; order Scorpiones; family Buthidae; genus Centruroides; species Centruroides sculpturatus. The sequence continues at coordinate 2,432 of NW_019389740.1, forward strand.
ATTAATTGTGGCGCTGTATTCCAGAAAGTCAACAAGCAGCGGACCTTCACAGTGATGTTGGATGCACACACGACTCGCCGACCTCACTTCGAGCACGTCTAACAGACAAATGGCACAGCAGTGAATGTTCACACTGTTCCTTCCTGATTCCTAATAGAGGGCACTTCTATATACACACCTACCTCGTTACCAACTTCCTTGCCACAACTGTTATATAGTTTGTCTCATTTTCATTTGACTGCCCCTAACAGTTAATCTGAACCTCCTGCCCTAAGCTAATACAGTAGAACCTCGATTATCCGGACTAATTGGGAATGAAGGTAGTCCGGGTAAGGAAAAATCCGGATAATTGAAACAAATACTTTAATTTGTCTTTTAATGATAATACAACACGTTTTATTTTCGATGACATATCGGTAAGATTAAAAATAAATACTGTATTTAAATCGTGATTAAATTTTCAAGAAACAAATGTTTTATTGAATTTGGACTACTACTGACCGGTGCTAACAGACTAGCTATTGTTTAAAATGCCCTCTGGCGGCTCAAGAAGACGGATTTTATAAAATAAAAAGCAGTTGAAACTGCATTTTTATGAATAAAAATTTGACAAACTATTTATCGTTTTATGACGAATAAAATTTTTTCGTCGTGTTCTCGGCTTTTAAGTAATGCATAAATCTTCAAGGCGCGAGGCCCTTCGGACCGCAAGGCATAGGTGGTGGTCCACATTGCCCATGCCTTACGCTGCCCTTGGTTATAGAAATGATGTAATTTAAGTATAAATTATTTATAAATACGTATGTCAAGTTATATGTTTATTACGACACAAAATATATTTAAGAGTTTACGACCACTGTGCGGGGTGAGACGTTGTTGAAACAAAAAATGTTATGCATTCCATCACGTACATAAACAGTGTTGTAATTCGCCAAGTGCAAATCAGCAAATTCGTAAAATTTTTGTTTATTTTGAATAATCCGGATAATCGAAAATCCGGATAATAGAGGTTCTACTGTATTTGGTCTCAATTTTCATCTATCTGACTTCGTTCTAGAGATTAAGGAAGGACAGACAGAAGACTGAAAATTTATAGGTCTACAACTTTTCAAATAGCAGCCAAATAATTTTTCTGTAAACACAATATATACAAGAACATCATTATTATGTAGTTTATACAATTTGTTTCAAAAATATAAACCCTTTATCATCACATAAAAGCAATTATTCTCACTTTTTTACAAGAGATTTTTATTTAAACAAGTTTTATATGAAGTCTTTTGGCCATTAAGGTTAGCAACTTTGATCATGTGTGGGGTCATCTCGACCTATCCAACATGAATCACTTTTCAAATTTTAATTAATAGTAGACCAATATTAATTAGTAATTGTTGACCATTCTCTCTTCCAGAAGGAGATCAACTACTGACTACTATTGGTAAAATTACTTCAACCCCATTCCCCAACAATCCTTTCTTTCTAATCACACCAGCAGTATGGTGGCATTCGAATAGGAAAATTGCATAATACAAGGTTACTTGCTAGCACAAAACAATGTTTTCCAGGATGCAGAGTTTAAACATTTAGTCCATTTTTTGCAAAATTTGATTGACTGGCTGATTACCATTTGATATTCAGCTGTGAATGAAACAGTTTGTAAGTGCTAATATTAGAAAAAAATATGATACAATATCTTAAATTTTATGATATTTTATAATATGATATTAAAATATAATATCTTAAATTTTTTAAAATATTGTATTTTCAATTGGTGTTTACTTGATCAATGAAATTGTGCCATTTTGTACCCTCTGAATATCGTGAAAAATATGACAATGATAGGCTGAAATAACCAAATACTTTATATACTTTTAATGTTTGTTATATTATAGTATTTGATTTATATAACTACAAAGGTTATCTTACATTAACAGTTTATCACACTGAGTGACCTATCTAACACATTTTAAAAATTTTCTTCTTCTAATGTACATAATTTAAAGAATTTTTAAAATGTTATAAATTGGGCACTTTATGTGATAAACCTTTACATAAGATAACCTTTGTAAATATAAATCAAATATTATAATATAATAGAACAGTTAGAATTATGTAATAATCTAATAATCTTAATCTTTGCTGTTATTTTTTTTTTGCCTGAGCAATGCTGGGCTCATCTGCTAGTTTATATTTTAATAAAGAGAAAAGAGATTTTACTGTTTATCAACATTTTATCTTTCATTATTTTAATCTTATTATATTTTAAACAATTACAGTAGACCCCTATAAAACAGGTTCATATAATACGGATTCGTATATAATGGCAAAAAAATTGTGTGACTGTATCCGTATAAACATGCCAAAAGAAACTTGTAAAATACGGTAAAATGCCATCGCCAACTCGTGTCGTGACAGGATTGCTCCAATCTAGACCAATAGCAGATATTGCACAAACCATTGAGTTTAAACGAGCAGCAGACCTACTTTTGGTAGGTCTGCTGCTCGTTTAAACTCAACATTCATCTAAACTCAAGCATTTATTATTTAACAGCCATAAAAATTATATTTATATTAATGATGTCTCCAAAGTTCAGCAAATTTTTCACAGAAAAATAACTTATCAGATAACGTGTCTGCCGTTTGGTGCGCTGCTCCGCGACGAAAACAAGCTTAAGCAATGGTGTCGTTGAATGGGGCACACTTGGTAAATAATACTACAATTTTTTGTTTATAGCATAGTTTATATGGATTATTCCCAAAAAATTATAACGTGTTTTGGAAATGTTAAGTCAAATTAGTCTAGAATCGATTAATTTTATGGAAGAAAACCTTTCAAACAGCCGTAGTCCATAAACTNGTTATACGGGGTTACCTGTACTACTAAAAAATCAAGTTTGAAAGGATATTAAAAAGTAATTTGATATCATTAAAATATGATATTTATAATTATTTATATTTAATTATAAATCTTACCTTTCACTTACTCGATACTTCATTTCTAATCTGTTGGTAGTATAGTTATATTCAAACAACATATCTGATTTTCCAAGAGGATAATAACCATTACCTTGTTTTTGGCATACCTAAATATATGTACAGTACGTACAAATACATCAGCAATCAAAATTCTATTATTATTAATAAAATAATTACTTAAAATAAGTTTAGAATAGATCTTAATAACTCATATAAAAAAACAAAATTTTAAACAATAATCATGATCAATATTAATCTCAGAAAAGCTAAAAAAAATTATGCTAAAATCTTATTTTTCACTTCTTAT
>NW_019389741.1:0-4133 GCF_000671375.1 Centruroides sculpturatus
TAAGAAGTGAACTCTGACCTTAGGACTGAACACGTAGTTTCTTCTATGTTAAATAAAATTTGTAATCTAATTTTGTAAATTTGGGAGTGCTTCAAATATGACATTAAAACGGTTTTATGTCGTTACAAGTGGGTTTTTTTTAACATTATCTAGTACAGTCGACCCCCCTATAACAAGGTAGATACGCTCCTGTTTTTATGAATCCAGCTTCTAAGAGTCCAGCCAATCACAGCCCGGCACGTATGCAGTTTACGGACAATGGCTGTTTGAAAGGTTTCTTCCATAAAATTAATCGATTAGACTAATTTGACTCAACATTTCCAAAATACGTATAATTTTTTGGGAATAATCCATATAAACTATGCCATAAACAAAAAATTGTAGGATTACTTACCGAGTGTGCACCGTTCAACTACGCCGTTGCTTAAGCTTGTTTTCGTCATGGAGATTGTCATTGAATGGAACTCGCATGCTTCCTGATAAATTATTTTTTTTACGAAAAATTCACTGAACTTTAGAGACATCTTTAATATAAATATAATTTTTATGGACGTTAAATAATAAATGGTTTTTAGTAGGTCCGCTGCTCATTTAAATTCAACGGTTTGTGCAATCCTGTCGCAATGCAAGTCGGCGATGACGTTTTACCGAATTATAGGAGTTTTTTTAGCATGTTTGTACAAATACTGTCGCAATTTTTTCACCGTGATATAAGAATCCGAACTGTAGGAACCCGTGTTATGGGGGGGGTCGAATGTATAGTAAAATCGTAGGACCGATAAAAATTTTACATTATATTAGGGTTGTCGTTACATTCGATGACATTATAATTGGGTTAAACTGTATATCGTTTGTGCAAAATAAAAAAATAATTTCAGACGACACAATAGCCACGATTATTTTTTTAAAAACGGGAACATTTCATTACGCATTGACAAAAATTCAACCCAGGCCAACACACAGCAAAGAGAAATTTTGAAATTAGATAGGTTAATTTCATCGAAGATGCATCGTGGACGATCTCGTGGTCATGGCCGGTGAAGTTTGAATGATCGCACCCAAAAGCAGCGATATCAAAGAAGATAGGAGAATGAGAACAAGACCTGCCTTGAGCATCAAAGTGATTCTGTGTCCGAGACATAGTCTTATCCCAAATACGGTTTTGCCATTTTACTTGTTTCTAACATGATTTATTTACTTTCATATTCAATGATTATGTCATATAATTGTTTTCAATAGTATTTTTAATTCATTTTGAAAATATTATTTTTTTTCAAACAATTTTAAATTTCTTCTTTGAAAATCAGGCAATAAAAATATAATTTAAAAATTATCTAATTGGACTATTTCAAATTATTCTAGTTTTATTATGGTTATTTGTAGGTTTTGTATTTTGTAATTGTGGTTTATGTTATTTGTAGGTTTGTATTTTGTCTGTTTTCTGTAAATAAATATTTATTATAAAATTTTGAAAATAATTTCTATATAATATATTTTAATTTTTCAAAACCAATAAAATTTATTATGAATTGACCCCCAAATATTTACAGATCAAAAACTAAAATCAATCTTAAATCAAACATTTCTGTCTGTTCTCCTATCTTTCCTTAATCTTGATAACAAATTTAAATAAATAGAAATTGAGATTATATATGGATAGCTTAGGAGACAAAAACCCTAATTAACTATATACAAACTTCCAATGCAAACCAGAAGTCACGCAATTTTAATTCAAAAATTCCCCCTGAAAGAAGTTAGATAGATGACCAGCATGACTTGATTGCTAAAGAAAAAGTATGATGTACAGGAACAAGATACTGCTAATTTGAAGGCTTATATTTTAAATTAAAAAATACGATTAAATTGCAACTCAGCATTGTGACAATGTCACAATAAAACAATCGCTCATTTTTAATTAAAAACTTTTCAATATGTTGTTATTTTAAACAAAACTGTTAAAAAAACATGTTCATATAGTTGAATGAGTTAAATGAGAATGACATTGACATTACTCTTACTTTCACTAGATATTTTGACCATTCATTTACAATAAAATGGCTGTTTCAAACATCGAAGATATGAATGTTGCTAGTGCAGTCTTAACTGAAATATTTTTCAGAGGTTGCTTCAAGTGGACAGCTATTTGTATCATTTCACCTTTTAATCCACAATTTAAACATTTAAGTAGATTTAGAAGCATCAATATTGCCAGACACCATTTTCTTCACAAAGTAAACTAACTATTTCCTTTGTAATTTTCATTAGAGTTTCATTTCAAACATCACCAACATCGAGCATATGCACTGAGTGGAATTTGTACTTTACCACCAACTCGTTAGTAATGCACTTAAGTCGTTCAACTTTACAAACATACCCTATATATATTTCTTGACTGGCCAGATTGCTGAGGTGTTAATTTAATAAAAGATACTTCTGGCTTCTGAAAAGTTTATAATCAAAAAATATACTGTAAGTGATGGATTTAAATCAGCATTAAAAACTCCTAAAACAGATTTTTAATCTGAAAATATTTGGGATTATTGTAATTTTTAACTTCTGAGAAAGCAATTAGTTATAATTAAAGGAACTTTGAATCAATTTATATATTTAAGACATAATTATAAATCAAATGAAATAGTAATACTAAACATGCATTCAAAAATGAAGTTGAAAATATAAACTGCTGCCAATTTGGAATACATTCTCTAATTGAAAAATATAAAAACAGATGCTAACGTTTTAGTCTACATAATAAAACACTTCTGAATACTCAGAACANCTGTTGTGTTTACAGTAATGTTAATTAAATAAATTAAATTACTTACTGATGCAAGTAATTCAATCCTTTGATACGGATTATAAAAACTCCCCCATGCTATGACAGAAATAAGTTTATAATACATTTTGAACTTGTATTATAAACTTGTTTCTATAATAGTTTATGAAGTTTTCTGTCTATATAGTAGAAAGACTAACTATCAAAAAAAATAAGTTAAGATAATATAAGAAATTCTATCATTGCACAACTTTTATTGATCCAACATCTGAAAATTCACATTAATTATTTATGAGTACATTATTACAGTCAAACCTCTGAACAATTGCCATGTAAAGAAAAAACGTGACCTTTGTTTAAAGATGGACATTTGGAGGTTATTTTATATACAGTTTTTGTTGGAAAAAACTGACTGCTGTTTAGAGATAATCATAGAGGTTTAAGTGTATTATTGTACTGTATAAGAAAATATAAAAGAAATTCCAAAATTTACTAATAAAAATTAATTTCATAACATTTCTTACTTATGATTCAAATAATATTCATTTACTACCAAATGATTCACATCTTAGTAAAATAAAAAAATTTTAAATAATTAAATTTTCTGATACAAAATATATAAATAGTTAAGTACTTACTAGGAGAATTTGCATGTTCATCTGCTGCGGTTTATGTTATTTGTAGGTTTGTATTTTGTCTGTTTTCTGTAAATAAATATTTATTATAAAATTTTGAAAATAATTTCTATATAATATATTTTAATTTTTCAAAACCAATAAAATTTATTATGAATTGACCCCCAAATATTTACAGATCAAAAACTAAAATCAATCTTAACAAAAACTAAAATCAATCTTAAATCAAACATTTCTGTCTGTTCTCCTATCTTTCCTTAATCTTGATAACAAATTTAAATAAATAGAAATTGAGATTATATATGGATAGCTTAGGAGACAAAAACCCTAATTAACTATATACAAACTTCCAATGCAAACCNACCATAAACGAATTAAAAATTATATAAATATAACATAATACACATTCCATATTCATTACAAATAACTTCTGTAATACAGCCATCAGTGAAACATATTAAAGATAAATAACTAAAGACCAAAACTTACCATTTCTTGATTTTTACTTATCATCTTAAATGAGACATTTTGATGCCAATCCCAAACAGGACTGCAGTTATTATTTACAATATTTGTGTAAAAAGATTCTTCATTATTTATATTAAATGTTACATAAGGTGAAGGAGAAATACTAATCCTGAAAAACAAGGAGAAAATTTAACTATCATATAAAATAAAGTTTAAAAATTCTTTCCTTAATCTTGATAACAAATTTAAATAAA
>NW_019389742.1:0-4160 GCF_000671375.1 Centruroides sculpturatus
TATGAGTTAAAAAGAAAAGTTATTGATTACTGTCATGATAAAGAAATAAAATACCATTAATAATTATTGTGCCATGCAACGTATTAAAAACTACAGTCAAATTTCAATATAGCACTCTCCTAAATAGTGTCATTCTTATACATCACCAATAACTAGTTAAATAGTGAACACTTCAGTATTGGCAAATTACTAAATTACAATTTTGCATTACACACTCTAAAACTCAAACAGGCATGCAAGATCACATTATTATATATAATTCTTATGGTTTGAATTAGTTTAGTATAGAACCGCATTAAATTTAGTGCACCTTTAGAGATGAACAAATAATGGCAGTACTGTAAATCAAAGGTTTCACAAGCTGGCTTTCCTGCAAGATAAGCTGTTTTGCAGGGTAGCCAACATCATGAAAATTTATCAACTTTTTAATTTAATTTATGAGACATTAATTTCATTCCTTGTATCAATATTCTTATTTTACCAAAATAAATAATTATCCTATTCATTTCTAAAATGTTTTCTTATAAATTTTTAAAATTATTTTTGAAATTATTTTTACAATTCAAAAATTTATTCTCTTGTTTTTGAAAATTTTCTCTATAGTAAATATTTACTTCAATACAACTCTGACAAGTTAAACAATATTAATATAATCTATAGATTTACATTTATGATTCCTATTTTGAATATATAATTTATTTTAATAAAAAATTTAAAAATTTTATACTGTTCTATTGTTAAATAAATAATTCTAGTACAAATTTAGTTTTAAACAGAAAATTAATATAACATAATAATTATATTATAAACACATTTAATAAGAACAAGTATTAAACAATATATTGTTGGCTATCACTGAAAATCCCTAATAGTGCATCTCAATATAAACTATGAACCATATCTAATAGTGTATGTTCCCAAACCAGCACTAGAACAATTCAGCCTCCAATTCAATAAATATCTATAGAATACTTTAGAAGTAAACATTATAAAAATCATGCTAATTACATGTCTTACCAATGCTATCAGTTACAAATTAATAGAGAGGTTGCGGCCGACGTTTTCAATGCAAAAACGTGTACATCAGACATTGAGTGCCACCTTCCTGTAAGCCTAGAAGTTTGACAATGGCATTTGGAACATCGAGCGTGATTCTACCGACATTCCAAATGCCATTGTTAAACTTCTAGGCTCACAGGAAGGTGGTGCTGAACGTCCAACGTACACGTTTTTACNTTTGTAGAGTAAGTCGTTACACGTATATATTTAAAATACAATTTTATAAATATCTCCTCATTTCGATTACATTAGACGACACACGCCGAAGTCAAACGTTAAGAATCCTTCGACAAAACACATAATTTATTCACGTAAACATTGCAACGTTCCTCAAACCGATATCTGTCATTTTAATATAAAATTTATGTAACGTTATACACGAATTACACTTGATTACCATTGAACATAGTTAAATGAACTGTGTGGTTTACAAAATGAGAAAATTCAGTGTTGTTGTTGTATGGTGTAATTATCTGACAGATGATGTAGAAAATACATTAGAACTCACCTTCTTCATGTTTAAGTTGTGCTAAAGCCTGTGCTGTTGCTTGAGGATCGCTGTTACTTCTTTGTCTTCTATGAGTTGATCTCCAAACGGATTCGTTTCCATTTGGACCAGACATCAGGGCCTAACATCAACCTTCTGTCTTAACATTAAAGCGGCTAACTGCAAGCCATTTTTATAAATCACGATTTACTTATCAGGCGAAAGGACACGAGTAACCATTTAAATAATTATCAAAATATATATAAAATTATGTTTCAAACTAGAAACATCAAAATGTCTACAGAACGAATTGAACTAACTTTGGTTGCCATGTAAACAGTAAATTTATGATATTTCGAATTTTTAACCTAACTTTCTGTATTTTGATATTAAATATTCGTTGAATAACATTATAAAATTTTTTAAATATATATGTATAATATATATTAAATATCCATATTACAAAAAAAGAAAAAAATCTTTTCAAATTTGTTTTAATCAAACATCAAGTCATAAAACAATCTCTTGGCAGACTTTTAATTCAATTTCCCTCTGGCAGAGGACGCTGACATTTTCTTGTAAATTATAGCCCAAAAATAGCTATTTTGATTTTATATAAATTCTTTTATTTATAACTGTATTTGTTATTAAATGTTTAAAAAAATAATTAATTTAATAAATATTGAATTTATAAAAAATTATGAAAAAGATTAAATTTAAAAAATGTCCGACGAGATCTGGTGATGGAAATACTGTTCCGAATCGATGTAAACCAAATAATTTGAGAATTTGTGATTAATTTGTAGTGTGATGTATATTTAATAGCTTAAATTTATTATACGGGTATTTAATGATAAATAATTTATATAGCGTAATAAGCCGACTGGGTGTGCGGTAATATATTTTCGTAATGTCGAGAAAGATTCGCTTTTTAAATTTATGGGTAATTCTGGACGAAATATTATTTCCTGTATTTTAGCGATGCTGGCCGACACCATCAATACAAGTCTACCATACCCAGGCCCTCCGTAAGCGGGCGTGCAAAGCGTGCACCGCACGCGGGCGGCACGTCCAGGGGGGCGNCCTTACGGAAAGAGTTTGTTTCTTTGTTAAGTTATGGCAACGCAACACTTGGGCGATCTGAGTAGAGGGAATGCTTCTGGGAGGTATTTTTAAGGGAAACTGGCCCCAATTTTGGTGTTATAGACGTGGAGAAATTCCGGAAAACTCCACGTGGCCAGCCCGTCTGAGCGCGGTGCGAACCCACGAACGAACTCCCCATGTTCAAGGAAGACCACTTAGCCACTGGTGGGTTTTTTACCGAAAGAGACTTCGACTTGAAGAATCTTCCGATGAAGTGCTACCCGTTATTTTTTTGGAGGGGATTCCCCTTCTAAGCATTAAGGTTCGTATATCTCCACTTTTCTGCCATCAACTACAACAAATGAAGGTATTATTAAACAAAGTTTACATGTTTGTTGCTGTAATGATAGATACTATGTTTTCCTACATTTTCATCAAAGAAAATTACTGTATATTACAAATAAAATGACAAAAATTTCGGAGACTAGAACGGATTAATTGCATTTGCATTAATTTCTATGAGAAAAATTGTTTCGGTTAACGAACAATTCAGTTAACGAACGGAGTCGTGGAACGGATTAAGTTCGTTAACCGGGGTTCCACTGTATATGGATGTTAGCGTATATGTGTGGCGCGATTTTGTTCACCTCGTTTGAAGTTTAATAACTCTCGTGCTTTTGTCGAAAATTTTTGAAATTTTTCGGGGAGGTTTGTTTATTAGTTGGATCGATGTTAAATTTTGGCGATTGAAGGTCGAAGGGGATCGTGTGTATTTCTAGTAGGGTCGGACTTAATGATGATTTTACTCGTTATTGGCATTTACATTTTTTTAAAAAATAAAACTCATCCCTACCCTAATAATGAAGCTTTTGGCTATTTTATAATAGTTAAAAATATAAAAAGTTTAAACAACCCAAAGCGTGCCAGCAGAAAATAATAAACAATAACTAAATCAACACCTGCTCACTCAAACGTTTTCAATCCAATCAATTTCTTAACACAAACGTTTTCAATCCAATCAATTGATTGGATTGAAAACGTTTGTGTTAAGAAATTGATTGGATTGAAAACGTTTGAGTGAGCAGGTGTTGATTTAGTTATTGTTTATTATTTTCTGCTGGCACGCTTTGGGTTGTTTAAACTTTTTATATTTTTAACTATTATAAAATAGCCAAAAGCTTCATTATTAGGGTAGGGATGAGTTTTATTTTTTAAAAAAATGTAAATGCCAATAACGAGTAAAATCATCATTAAGTCCGACCCTACTAGAAATACACACGATCCCCTTCGACCTTCAATCGCCAAAATTTAACATCGATCCAACTAATAAACAAACCTCCCCGAAAAATTTCAAAAATTTTCGACAAAAGCACGAGAGTTATTAAACTTCAAACGAGGTGAACAAAATCGCGCCACACATATACGCTAACATCCATATACAGTGGAACCCCGGTTAACGAACTTAATCCGTTCCACGACTCCGTTCGTTAACTGAATTGTTCGTTAACCGAAACAATTTTTCTCATAGAAA
>NW_019389743.1:0-4089 GCF_000671375.1 Centruroides sculpturatus
AAGAACTAAAGTGTATGCAAAGTTTGATTAAAATGTAACTTTCTGATGTTTTTAATAGGCGTTTTAAGTAAAGAATTCTTCTTACTTATTACTTAAGAAAGTAATTGTATTATATGTATTGTATTTTTTAAACGTATCGAGTCGGTCTCTTTTTTTAAATGGAGATTTTTAGTATTTTATCTTCAAGTCGTTAACTATCAGCTCCTGAATAAAATTAAAAAATAATTTTTAAAAACATACTGTAACTGGTATAGTCTTCATTGTTTAATAAAAACTCTCGTTTTTATGAGTGAATACATTTTAAAACCATTCTAAAACTCTTCTAGTTTTTAAAAACTTGGAAAACTCAAATAGGTGCTCGATATTGTCACTATGTGATTTTTCCTCCCTCTTACTCTCTTTCCACCCTGTCACGCTACCGCTCGCGAATCTTTAGACGTAACGTCNTCCTGAATAAAATTAAAAAATAATTTTTAAAAACATACTGTAACTGGTATAGTCTTCATTGTTTAATAAAAACTCTCGTTTTTATGAGTGAATACATTTTAAAACCATTCTAAAACTCTTCTAGTTTTTAAAAACTTGGAAAACTCAAATAGGTGCTCGATATTGTCACTATGTGATTTTTCCTCCCTCTTACTCTCTTTCCACCCTGTAGACACTAAGAAAACTTTTTGTATATCAATCATTGGTTCGGCTAAGCCAAACTGGGAAAGAGCGGGTTGCGAGGGACGGCCCCGACATATCCGAACTACCGAAAAATTTCTGGAGTTTTTTGACCAGTCTGGTTACGATATCAGATCAGATGAAACGCGATTCACTGACAAAAGCATCATTGTAAATAGCTTACTTTCCTAGTTCTAAGTTAACCTCGATTCATGATTTATATACGTGCCATTTTCTATTCTTTGTATGGAAAAATCTGAATGTCTATTACCGCTTGTTCCTGATAAGAACAATGCTCATGACTGAATCCTGAACTGTGAAGATTTTATCATTCTTTCTACGGCCTTAAATAAATTAAAGAATATAGGCCTATAGTACGTAAAAGGGGAAAACTTATCACCAATCATGATAAAATTATAGTTGAAATAATGTTTACGAATAGAAATTATGATTGAAAATAATTAACATGCCCGCTCTGTTTTTTTCTAATTCACTGATGACTGCGCCATACAGAAAATGATACTGAAAAATTCAATTAATTAATTTTTCAATATCATTTTTTGTCGGGCCCACCAGTGGTCAAGCGGTTCCGTTCTCTGAACACTGGGCAGTTCGGTCATGGATTCGCGCCTCGCCAGGACGGGAGAACCCGAAATGCCCATTTCAAGTGAACGTCACGACGTTCCCCACACAATCTAAAACGTCGTAACGTGAGATCGATTGATTTTAAGCGTAACTGTCTATTTAAAAGGATAAAATTAGCAGATGATGATATTCATATAGCTTAAATTATTTTAAGATGTTATAACATTTTCTTTCGTTGTTTTCTAATGTTTACTGTTTATTAAGATGTGTTTTAAGAATTAAGTTATTTGACATTTAGTTTTCCCCATTTTTTTAATTTTTTGCATCTGGAAGGCTCTAAGACGACTCTGTTAATCATATCCATCATGGGTTTCGACAAGCACACAATGGGTTCAAACGGATGAGCGGAATGAAGCTATACATCAGAAACTGCCTATTAGAAATTCGTGAGCTTCCTAACCCCGAACTCGGCACTGGCTTCCCAGAGAAGCATGTTTTTACCATCTCGGATATCAGACTGGTTATTATTATTTACAAAGAATTAATGTAAATTACAATAAAAGGGCGTTTCGCGTTTCTAGCGTGTTAGAACCTATTGCAATATTGAAACGCTAGAGACTCAAAACGCGATGTTTGGGCTTTCGGTGACTCAATTCTGGCATCTTAGAGATTGAACCGCTAGTATTATATAAATGTGTATAATAAAAAAGTTCTAATTTATCAAAGAAGTAATTTCATCAATATTTAAATTTCAGATAAAATTTTAACAACATCCGAAAAAAATATATAGAAAATTCCACGAAAAAAAAATTCAATGTTACAGTTTTGAATTCTGTAACCCAATCTATTTTGTTTATCAATAAAAAGGCAAATTTACGCAAATAATCTATTAAATGTTTTAGGTACTATAAAAATTTTATTTTTGAAACGAGAATAAACATATTTGAATAATTTTAATTTTTCATATGTTATTAATAGAAAAGTAGACCTTACGTGTTTTTGTTGATGTGATATTTAAAGAATATTTAAAGGATAAATATCACATCCAAACAAAAACATCTGAAATAAAAAAATTACGTCAACTTATGATGTAATTTTTAGTTTTCTTTGGTAAAGATAAGCTTGGCGCTTAGAAGTGGTACCCGCAAGATTTGTACGTGTATTATCGTTTTATGCAAATCGCTTATCAAGTATGATAAGTTAGTCATGCAGGATTCCGTAGTTACAAAGATAAATGTTCATGTTTACAAAAGGTGGTTATTTTGAATTTGTAAAATAACAGAAATGTGCCAATATCAGTGAACTTTTATTGTTTTTTTAAATCTGACTGGTTGTTATTTTCCATTCGTCCGTGTCATTCGATTCTATTCATGACTGTGCGAGTGTCACGTCAGTCTCTCCATTGCATACTTGTTATGCAGTGGTGCTTATAGGGATAGTTTTTACAGCTTGTTCTAGAGTCTCGTTTGATATTTCTGAATGAAAGCATAAATTACATGGTTATTACACTCTAAATTTTGTAATTGGCATTAATGCCCTATTTCCATTAGGGACGGAAATAATTTCCGTTGTCTACGAACTAAGGGAGAGTGGCGAATTGTTAAACCATCGTTTAAAGCATGATTTACATTTGACGCGAATGGCGCGAAATATAGCAAAGCAAAGAAAGCTATCGAAGAAACGTGAGTGTACGTAACTTCACGAAGCGAGATAAAAATTTTCATATCAGTCAATGGAAGTACGCGACAGCTAGGACGGATTAGCAAGCACAATCCAATGAAAGCAACCTTTTCATCTCAACTAAAGTTCTCGACTCACAGCAGAAAAAAATGGCGGACGAAACAAGCCGGGAGGACAACTTAAAATTTATTTTGAAACGAAAACAAAAGGAAGAAAGTTAACGTGGCGCCTACAGTATGTATTGAATATTTTTAAACCCATCTATTGGTAAAAGTGAGAAACTACAACTCATGACCATGCTTACCATTTCTTGCAGTGTAAACGAAATTTGCTTTGCTCTGTTCGGTTCGCTCTGTTGCTTTCGCGCCATTCGCATCCAGTATAAATCAGGCTTAACACGTACTTGAGTTGATATACAGCGGCAAAAAGTCCATATTGGTTGCAGTATTCATTTTCAAAAATTCTTTTGTATTGGTATTTAGTAACATATATATTAAGTTGTTAACAAATACAAATGCAAAAGAATTTTCCGTATAATATTTAAATTTCATNATTATCTATAGCTGGTAATAATTATAGACTTTTTCTTTAATAACTGTCTGGAAAAATATTGTAAAAATATTTTTAAAATCGATGCTTTCGAATAAATAGAAAATTCACAAAATGTACTGTAATATCTGTATAATTATCGAAATGTATCGGGTTTATTGAAGGAATTATTACGGAATAAAATTCATTATTTACTTTTACATGAAATTAGTCATTATTCAAAAAGTTTTATCATCTTTCTTCCTCTTGAATATATTAACATAGAACAATGACATAAATTAATCTTAAAATGTAAACTCTAAATGTAGAATTTGAACGAACTAAAATTTAAATATGTTACTAGTCTATGTATTAGAAATTTATGTATTGTTTACAATAACAAAATGCTAATCAATAAACAAGCAATATATTCCATATAAACAGAAATTACGAAAATTTCACGTAAACTTAATTATTATAAAAAGTTTATTTCAGACATTGTGTTATTTCTTGCGTTTGTGTTGTATTCAATTTTTTAGTATAAAATTATAAAATTAATCCAATTTAAACATATTACAAGGATTTATTGATAAAACACATCTATAAAATTTTATTCTATTATCTGGTTGT
>NW_019389744.1:0-4082 GCF_000671375.1 Centruroides sculpturatus
GAAAGGCATCACTATTTAAATCATCCATTTGTGAGTCGATATGTAAGAATCCATCCAACTTCATGGCACGGGAGAGTCAGTTTAAGATTGGGTGTAATTGGATGTCGTCATACAGGTAATTTCAATTACATTTAATTCAAAATATAAAATATGATATAATATAGCTATAATTGGAAGTATAATAAGTTACGATAAAACAAATATACTGTATTCTTATAGTAAGTACTTTTATCCATTTTTGTTTAAAAGTAGTTTAAAACTTAACAATAAATTAAATTAATTTAGTTCTGTAAAAATAAAATGGTAATTGCATTTGCATAAGTTTTTTCCCCCTCTTTTTTTCATAAA
Source organism: Centruroides sculpturatus (assembly GCF_000671375.1). Lineage (NCBI taxonomy): Eukaryota > Metazoa > Arthropoda > Arachnida > Scorpiones > Buthidae > Centruroides > Centruroides sculpturatus. Next base: position 349 of record NW_019389744.1, read on the forward strand.
CTTAATATAGTTTAATAGCATAAATCTCTAGGTAATAAACGTAATTTTAATTACAAATTAAGATATATTGCCTTACTTTATGTTTATAGATAAAGGAGATCTTTATACGATTGGTTCCAATCGTTATGGGCAGCTCGGTTGGGGACAAATTGGCCTTTCGCACAACATGCCCNTTTATAAATTCAATAAACAAGAATTATTTTATCAATTCTTTCTATTCGCAATGGAAATCTACAGTAAAACAATGTTAAATCTATAAATAAACTTTACTATTACGTTTATATTTCGTGCTTTCTATTTTGTTTTACATATAGGGATTTCATAGATTTGAATAAATGCAAATATATTAAACATAATAGAATATATGAATTATATAAAACAACTTACTTTCAACTTTTATATCCTTTCTGAAGATTATATAGTCAATGAAAGCAGTTCACGTTTAATGAAAGCCTTAGTATTTGTAAATATTCAGTAATAAATATTATTAAAAATTTAACCGAATACGATAATAGTATTAAGTAATGTTTACTTTTCAGGTGATTGTGGTCCAGGATTTTTCAGAATACATGACTGTACAGAATGTGGTAAGTAAAAATAAATCAAACTAAAACGATAACATCATAAACAACTTCGTGTTATCAACATTCCTTTCTATTTTCTAGTGGAGAATTTAGCTTATCAAAAAGAAACCTGGGTAAACGATAAAAGACATGCCTGGGTTGGATGGAAATATGGACATTCTTCTTTTGCTGTGGATGGAGAAGCAGACAATCAACTTCAAAAATGTGCTATTCTCGATAACTATTATGTGGAATACCCGATTTGGATGGTTGACCTCGGACAAAAGAGAACTATACGCGGTGTCGTGATTGTCACTTGGCAGGGTAAAGGTCAGGGTAAGTTAAACCTTTACGTGATTGCTTCATTTGCTGGAGTGATTGATTAACAGTAGAAACAATGAGACTCCCTTTATACTCAATCATTTTCATTAAGTAGACGCCCTTTAGAGATTTCAATTGTTCTACCAATCTACAATGGTAATTAAAAAATCCTAATACAGCTCATGCAGAACAAATATTTTTTTGTATTTTCAGATCGAGCTACTCCTTACAGAGATTATGTTTATAAATTAGATAAATTAACAGTTTATGTGGAAGATAAGCCCAGATTGGAATCCATTATAACTGGCAATAAATGTGGATCTGTATCGAGAATGAACGGAGCAGTTTTTCGTAAAAGGATCCTCATCGACTGCCCAGCTAATATGAATGGCAGGTACATATACGTTAAAGCCACAGGAGTACCTAACAGGTGGAGTCGCCTATATTCTGCTGTTCTATGCGAAGTTCTAATTTACTAATATTCTTTCAATTATATGTACAGTCATCTAAATACCTCATATCGACGGGGCTTATGGTGCCATCATTATAATTCATCTTTAACATTTAACAAATTCTAAGTGTTTTAACTTATTAAAATATTCATTTCATCCAAATTTGTTTTGGAATATATACAATATATATATTTTTCCCAACTTGACAATGACTGCAGTCATCGACAGTGCAAAGCAATAACGGTTTTTTCTTTTTTGTGAAAAATTCATTCGAAGTCTTCCTTTTGTCACTGTTGATGTTCGTTCGTTGTAAAGTTTGTTTTAAACTTTAAAAAAAGAGAGAGAAAAAGTAGATTTTTGTCTAATCAATAATGAATTAATTACATTATGCAAATTCAGAAACTCTGTAATAGTAATTCAATTAATAAAATAGAATTATAATCATGTGGATTAATATTTTAAATTACGAAAATTATAGTATGATTCGATTGGCACTGTTAACAAATTAATATATATGAATCATATTATGATAAATTGAGATACTAATTAATTAAATTATTTATTATTTTAATTAATACGTCCTAATAACTGTATATTAATTATAATTTTAGAAACTACTCGCATTGTAGGTTTAGATGTATTTTTAATGAATGATTATAACTAAAATAGACCTGCAATTTAATTTACAAATATAATTTCATTTTACAAATAACTAATTATTTATAATAGTGATATGATAAATTATTCAATTATTTACCACAGATCCTGTAAAAATGATTAATTAAAAATAACTCCACAAAAGTTATATTATTATATTTTTTCATGTTTATTTATATACAAAAATGATTTTTTACTTAACAATTTTATTAACTTTTTTAATCAAAAGTTAGTTTTCAAAACAGGAAAGTGGCAGAGTGCGGAGAGACAAGAATATTTTTCGTCATATGATTTGTTTTATGTAGAAATATAACAAAATACTTATTCTATAAACTTATTCTAAAACAATTAAACATGATTGTTGTAAAATAAATAATTCTTGTAGTGTCATCGCTACGTGACGTTGCTTTAAATTTAAAAATAATTTAAATGAAATACAGTAACATTCAGAAGTTATATTTTTAAAAGTACGGTCTTTTTGTATTAGTTTCGTTCGATATTTCGATGATCAATGGTTTTTCTTGTTTTTTTTTTTTTTAATTCAAAGATCTTACATATCGTTTTGGAAAACAGCTACACTTTGCTTTGAAAAAGAACAAAAACGACTTTCCTAGTATGTCTTTTACACGTAAATTAATTAATAGATTTAAATTTATTACATTTATCAAACATTAAATAACAACAAAACAATATATAAACTTTATAAGAAAGTCTTAGAAAGTTACATTAGTATTTTTAAACAATATTTAACCTTAAACCTTAATATCTTTACCGGTTAACTAGTTGTAAATAAAGGTGAAAGAATACAGATGCGTATTCTAAAAATTGCACAAATTTAAATACGTTTTCTGGTCATTTCGAATAACTGTACATGCGAACGAGATAATCAAATCATTCCAGGAAGAATTTATGCTAATTTATCGAAAAATTTTTAGTAAATAACGTTCCATTTTGAAAATAAAAGGATTAATTAAATGAATTCGATCGAAGAAATATAATTGGCAGATTTTAAACTAAAAATCATAAAACTAAAAAATCGTGTACAGTTACACATATCTGTACAAAGGGAGTTTTTTGGCACACAGTGTATATCACCATTACAAAAGTTTAAAGCAAAGGAAACCTGCAGAAATAAGAAAGCGAAGTGGTCGAAAGAGGAGGAAAATGACTGAAAAAAAAAGAAGAACCAATTGGAGGAAGAAGCCTTGAGACAAACACTCAGAAAATTGGGAAGAAAGTTCAAAATTTCACACGGGCATATTTGCCGGATTTTGAAGAAAAGTCAACTGACTCCCAAGAAGCGAAAGTCAACCAAAATGCACGACGAAGCAACTTATTACTCAAAAAATCCTTCTGAGGAAGCTGCATGGCGGAGTCTTGAAGGCGTCAAACAACCTCGATGTGGTTATGGGCGAGTCCTATTTCACTTTTGACTGAAGTGAGTGATGGTAACAATTTCTATTTTGATCAGAAAAGGATTGGATTCTTAAAGGTGCATCTTTAAGTCAAATTCAAACGACATTCCAAGTGTTCGCCAAACCTTCTGGTTTGGCTGGCAATCAGTTGAAAGAAACGTTCATGAGCCTTCATTCCCCTCAACGACTCTCCAACACCAAAGAAGTGTATAACAACGAATGCATTCAGTAAAGGCTGGCACCTTTCCTAAAATAAATCCTATCTTAACTAAGGTTGTCTTCTGGCCAGACATATTAACGCTTACGACAAAGTTGCCAAGTTGGAC
>NW_019389745.1:0-1980 GCF_000671375.1 Centruroides sculpturatus
GCTATCCAAGAATCAACCCATTTTTTGGCATCTTCATAAGAACGAAAGTGCTGCTCAGCCAGGCCATGTGACATCGATCGGAACAAGTGATAATCTGAAGGGGCGATGTCTGGTGAATATGGCAAGTGGGGTAGGACTTCCCATTTAAGCGTTTCCAAGTACGTTTTCACCGGTTGTGCAACATGTGGCCGAGCATTGTCATGTTGCAAAATCACTTTGTCGTGTCTCTGCTCATATAGCGGCCGTTTTTCCTTCAATGCTTGGCTCAAACGCATCAATTGTAGTCAATAGCGATCTCCCGTGATAGTTTCGTTTGGTTTGAGCAGCTCGTAATAAACTACACCTAGCTGATCCCACCAAATGCAGAGCAGAAGCTTCAAACCATGGATATTCGGCCTTGCTGACGATGTTGATGCATGACCGGGCTTACCCCACGATTTTCTACGCTTAGGGCAGGGGTCGGCAACCTGTGGCTCGCGAGCCACATGCGGCTCTTTGGATGTGAAGCTGCGGCTCTTTAGTTCGATACGCAAAATTTATTATTTTATCAAAAAAAAAAAACATTTAAAAATCGTTCTGAATCGATTAACGAGGATTAGGCACTGATTCTATCTCTCAGCCACTTGTACTCGCTTTTCACTGCACCCCTCCCCCGTGACACGCGTCGTCACTGTCGTCAGTCCATCGGAAGCTCTCGAATGACGCCGTCGTCGGATGTTTCTATTATCTAATTTGTTGTGAAAAACACTACTTATATATGAATAAATAGATATTTTTTCTTATGAATAAATTAGTTTTTTTTAATCAAAAAACTTTATTTATGCGAGTACTATTTATTGTTGGCAAGGAAAAATTTTGTGGCTCTTTAAAAACTTTGAAATTTTGTAAATTGTAATTTTGGCTCTTCCGACTCAAAAGGTTGCCGACCCTTGGTCTAGGACCATCTGCAAAGAAAATTATATTCACCTACAGCATCCTTCTTTATCTTTGAGACCTTGGTAATCCACTCATTGTATTGGTCGCAATCGTCATTGGGTGGCGAGGGTGTTGCCTGATCCAGCGACAATCCCGTAACAGAGCGTGATCCTCTATCGTTGCCCCTATCGGTTTGTAGTAGGGGTGTTGGTATAGTTTTCCTTGGGAAACAGTTTATATCACTTGAGATTTGCAATGTGTTGATGTCCATGACTGGCCCCAGTGTGGGGGTCTTTTATCTCGTAGACTACTGGCGAGATAATCTTAGCGATCTCGTAAGGTCCTGACAACTTAGGTGCCAATTTAGCGCTGAAGTGTCGGCTAGAAGAAGAAATCGAGTGAGTTTTTAAGACTACTAATGAACCCACCTTGAATGTATCTGGCCGCCTTCTCAAATTGTAAGCCCTTCTTTGTTTGTTGTGCTGTTTGCACGTTGTCTCTGGCTTGTTTTTGTATCTGTTGCAGTTCTGCCCATTTTTCTCTAATGGTCGTAGGGCGACTTGGATAAGACGTTAGGCAATCCCATGGGAGTGCAATCTCTCTCCTGAGATGTACTTGAGCTGGCATATATTTTGTAGAATCCTGTTCTGTAGTTCGTATTGCCAGCGCTAACTCTGATATATGGGTGTCCCATTCTTTATGGTTCCTTTCGATGTATGCCGCAATCATCCTACCCAAGGTGCGGTTCACTCTTTCCGTAAAATTCGACTGAGGATGATATGGCGTCGTCAGAATATGCTTAATTCCGGTGCGGTCACAAACTTCCGCTAGGAGGTGAGAAATGAATTGTGGCCCATTATCGGATATTAACGTTTTAGGCATGCCATACCTGCAAAAGTATTCTTTATACATACAATTTACAACATTTTCTGCGGTAATCTTCCGCAGGGGAAAAATTTCTACCCATTTACTGAAGTAATCAACCATAACAAGAAGATACTGATTACCTTTGTTGGACCTAGGATAGGGTCCCATAATATCTACGCCTACCTTTTCCCCTGGTTC
>NW_019389745.1:3773-4357 GCF_000671375.1 Centruroides sculpturatus
CATAAGAATATAAATAATTATATTAATATATAAAAAATATTAAGAAAAATAAATACCATTAATTAGTCAAATTAAACACTTTTTGGTTGTTACATTTTTCCTAAAATAGAACCTTATTTTTAATCACCATATATATATACCAGCAGTAATATTTTTAAAAAAAGAACACTGGTTATATAATTAACTAACTTTTTTATGCTACTTAAACATAAATAGTATTTAATTAATTAATGACAAAAATCTGTTGGAATTTAATAAGTTTCTCAGTATTTTCAGGCAATGAAACCCATTGTTAAGTGCTACACAAATGTTAAAAATACTTGATAAATCATTGAAGTGAACTCCAATAAAACATAGTTTTGTCACAATTTAAAGAATTTAATGTTGTTTTCACTGTTTATAAATAGTGTTCATCTAAATTCTGCATTAATCATTTGCATATTTTTAAATAAATGAGATATTTTGTTCTTTCATACACATTGAGTCCTACTATAAACTACTTTCATATAAAATTTCATTTAATTCATAATTTTTCAAATATTTAAAACTTTCAGAATTCTTACTAAATTTCTCACAAGTTAAAA
>NW_019389746.1:0-4079 GCF_000671375.1 Centruroides sculpturatus
GTATTTAAAATCATTATTTCAAAATTAATATATGTACATTTTTTTTAATTTTGAAGAAAACATTCAGTATGGTGAATATCCACCTGATATGCAACAAGTTTTGGGAGCAGCAATTAATTTGGAAGAGCTGCAAACGAAAGTAAGATACTTAGAAATTTGTCATTAATAATGGGAGTATATAGCCTTATTATAAATTAATTGATTTAGGTTAGCTTAATAATCTAACTAAAGCTATAAAATATGTTTCAACCACTGAAGAAAATACCAACAGTCTAATTGGCTTTAATACACGATAACCCAAAATTTACCATTCAAATTTCATGCTTGGACCAGAAAGATTAAACGTGAATCCGTTCTGGACCATCTGTATAAATAACAAAGCTTAACTTTACGAATTTATTAGGTAACCGCAGTAGAAGAGCGGATAGAACAAATTGCAGAATCTAACAAAGAAATGCTGCGAATGAGAGCCGAAGAAGCAATCGCTAATGAAGAGAAAATGGCTGAAACAGAAGCTATTATCGAAAATCTTTCTTTATACATGGATACAGCAAAAGAAAAAATGTCAGACTTTTACGAATTGTTAAATGTTTTAAATAAAAAATTGTATAATTTAACAGAGACCGTTACGGAAATTGCAAAAATTCAGGACGACATGACGGAGGAGGTTATTAATTAAGAAAATCATATTACAATAAATGGTTAAATATTTAATTTTTTAAATTACTATTAAATACTTTACAGGGTAGAAAAAATCTTCAAGATGTTGAAGATCAATTGAAAGAAATTTTTAAAGAATTGAAAAAGCTTTCGATTATAAATGTATATTTTTCATTCGTTTTTAATATTTCATATATTTATAAAGTTGTTATAAATAATTAAACCATTTTATTTTAATATTTATCAAATTTTAATTTAACAAAATATAGGATATACAAGTTCATGTGGAAGAAATTCGAAATTATAAAGCAGACAGAAGTGAAATGATAGAAGAACTTGAAAAAGTAAGAATAATTCTTTTACATTATATTATTTAGAATTCCTTTAAAAGAATATGTTATGTAAAAGTACTTTAGAAAAACAATACATTGTTTACTTCATTAGTAAATATAGTAAATGAAACATAGCGTGTCGTAAATTACATTTATCTTATAGCGTATCTATCTGCTGATATAACGGGTAAAAATTCTTCGTATATTTCTATAATAACCTGTTACATTCGAGGATGTCAGGGTCAGCTATAAAGTGAGCTTCAAATGAGATATGATACGTGATACAAACAGTCTACAGTGTATTACGGTAAATCGAGAGACAGAAACGTCATACTTTCAAGCGGAGATGCTGCCTAGCGACCATTCCACATAATAACAGAAATTCCCAATTACTGTATTGGGTCGGATATTTCAGAAAGCCCTTTTTTTAAACTCTTTTCGCTTTGTGGGTACTAAGAGGGCCTCTTTTACAGGTCCATTATGAGTTCGGCCAGGCCCTTAATGGAGCGCTAGGTGGTGAAGGAGGGGCCCGAGAACCACCCACGAAAAACTCCTGGGGTTTTTACGACCGTCGGAATTCGATTCCGGGTCTCCCAGAAAGGTAGATTGCCACATTAAGCTCGGCAATCCGGCCGTCTAAATCCTGGGGTCAACAGTGTACCATATAGAAAATAAATTTTGAGTAATATTTAAAATAAATATATTAATTTCATTCCAGAAAGCCGATAAGACACAACTAGACGAAAAAGTCAATAAATCGGAATATTTAACTTCCTGTGAAGAAATAAATTCAGGTTTCAACGACATAATCGCTAAAATTTCTGGTCAAGTAAGTTCATTAATTTCATTTAATAAATTAAATAATAAGCGTAATTAACAATGTTTGTTTATTACACTCTTCTATTAATCCATTGACATTTTCAAGTACAATAGAAACTAGCCATAAAAGCAGTTCAATCGAGTAAAATGTCTCATCGCATTATTTCGAGGTTAATAAATAATAATGTTTTAAAGTAGATTTTTCAATTATTGTGCAAATGAAGATCGGATCTCCCTGAATGGAAAATCGGGCATTTTGCTCCAAAATGTAGGGTTCTTTTAACGTGTTCTTTTCAGCAAACAAATCAAAATTGTTAGAAAGCATTGGAATAATTTACACCTAAAATCGACTCATTTGTTTAAACTTTAATTGTTTCATTCCCACCTCCAAAAACTGTACTAATTCGGGAAGAAAAAACGTTAATTAAAGGAGGAAAGAGTTGCATTCATTTATTTGGATCCATAGCATAAAAATAAGAATAGTGAAATTACATTTATACAGCCGTACACTTAGTTTGCTGTGTATAATTTATCGCGTACCCATATTCCAAAACGCGGAAGAAGAAACTATGGCATTAATCCGAATTAGTGTTATTGCGAAGTTTTATTATAGAATAATTACTATTATTTTGATAGGAGCAAACATTGGAAAGAACAGTACAAGATTTAACTGTACTTGTGAACCAGAAACTCGAAAGAAAGGAATTGGATAATTATAAAGAAAATCTGAAAGAACGACTGAAGACGATTGTTACGAAATTGAAGCAATTGAAAGAAGCAGTAGAAGAAGGACCAAGTGCTGCGGGCGTTAAGCTGTAAATTTTGAAAAAGAATTTTATAAAATTAAAATCAATGAAATTTCTAAATAATATATCAAAATTAATTTTTAATTTTATTAGACGGTGCATATCTTGCGATAGACCACTAAGACCGAATGAGAGAAAGTGAGATTTATTCTTATATATCAAAAAATACCTTAATAATTTAATTTTTAAAATTAAATATTACATTAAATTTACAAAATTTGGATTTTTCAGTGTTGTAATAAGCGATGGTAGCCATAATGCAACGATGCCAAAACGCATCGGAGATCAATTACTAGAATGGTAAATAAATTAAATTATTCGCTATTTTTATAATATTTTTTATATAATTACAAAGTATGACTAATATTAAAAATTATGTTATAGCCAAGGATTTTTACCTCCTTTGCAATACGCTGATAGATCAAATCGTTCAGTCGGAGGTTTACATACTCTTACAACTCCGCCGTTATACTTGAGGAAAGCATCGACTGTTACGTATGTCGCATGAAATTCACGGTCACCCAAAACTCAGTTAACAGTTAACACTAAATTACTCAAATACTCGATCACTTAAGAGTTTTGAAGAACGAGCCTTCTTGCTCAGTACGCGTATTAAAATCCTTACAAATACTTAAAGCTTTACAATTCAGCTTATTGAAATGCCCTAATTGCTTGGAATGTACACAGTTAACTGACTTTTCAGCTGCCTTCTATATTTATAATAATTATATTTAAGTTTTAATTTTATAAAATTTATTAATTTTTTTATTAATTTTTTCTATAGATCACAATCGACAAAAATTTGGTAATTACGAATTTTATTTTTTAATTTTAATATTTGTGAAAAATATTATGACGTTTTTTAGTTAAAGAATGATAACGTTTTTAAAGTATTTTGTAATATATTTTTTGTCTAATCTAATAGGGAAGAAGTACCTTTACAAGGATCGGATGGAAGAATATATCGTGGTTATTTAGAAAAATCAGAACGTGTTCGTGTTTAATTAAATAACGTATTGCTTTTTCTTCTTTTTTATCATTATAATGCAAAATTTATTAAATATTTAAAAAGTTGTTTGATTTTTNTTTTTATATAATTACAAAGTATGACTAATATTAAAAATTATGTTATAGCCAAGGATTTTTACCTCCTTTGCAATACGCTGATAGATCAAATCGTTCAGTCGGAGGTTTACATACTCTTACAACTCCGCCGTTATACTTGAGGAAAGCATCGACTGTTACGTATGTCGCATGAAATTCACGGTCACCCAAAACTCAGTTAACAGTTAACACTAAATTACTCAAATACTCGATCACTTAAGAGTTTTGAAGAACGAGCCTTCTTGCTCAGTACGCGTATTAAAATCCTTACAAATACTTAAAGCTTTACAATTCAGCTTATTGAAATGCCCTAATTGCTTGGAATGTACACAGTTAACTGACTTTTCAGCTGCCTTCT
>NW_019389747.1:0-2543 GCF_000671375.1 Centruroides sculpturatus
CTTAAAAAATTTATATTAGACGTCAAAAAAGAAATGTTGGAAAAATTTATTATTTAATATATGAATATGCCCATATCATTTAACGCAGCGATAACTTTAATAAAAATTCGCTCCTGAAGGTGTAATTTCCCTTTCTGTATAATATATAGGGTAAATTCCCTACTGGAACCAGAGCCATAACTTGGAAGATTAGGGAAGCGTTGCCTTTTTCACATTTCTTGTTCTGTATTATTTAGACAGTCTATTCTGCAGAATCATCGTCAGATTCGTTCAATGTTTCTCTTCGGTGCCACCGAAATCTCCATAGAGAAGGCTTTCCTTCCATTCGATGCTTTGTCTGCATTATCTTGACAAATGCTTTTTCTTGAAGAAACTTTTCTTTCGCTACACTACATTTCTTTGATTTTTCCAACTCTTTTGAAAAATTCTCTTCACTCTCTCCCCCTTCTTCTTCTTTCTCTTCGCACTCTCACCTTATGTATTTTCGATTTTTTTTTGTTCTTTCATAACTACCTTTTGCTTTATGGTGTAATCATTTGTTCACTTTTATTTCTATTCATTTGATTTCTGCAGAAGTCATGATATTGCAATCTAGAAAGAATTTTTTTATATATTTGTAATTACATTTACTCATTTTTTTCTTTGGGTATTTCATTAAGAAAATTCTTTTCATTTTTTCGCCCTTTAATTAAAGGCAGATAAGAAAAAATATACATATATTCATTAAAAATCTGAATAATTTCTGTGTCATAAAAATAACTCTACAACCTGTATATAAAATTAATGAACGGTTATTACATGAAATAAAATAAAATAAAATTATATTATCTATAATTTTTTATTACACTTGTTAATTTATTCACATTTTTCATTATGATGTTTAATATTATAATGAAGAAAAAATAACAATATAATTNATATATAATTTAATTTTAAAAATTCGAAATGTGAAACATTGTTGCTCACGTTAACTTATAAATGTCTTAGTAAAATTAATGTAAAAACTTAGTAAAGAGCTGAGAATTAATGGATGTAGGATGATGAATATAAAGCAAACCTTTATATTCATCATCCTAGAGAAGATTTATGATGATAAATTACGTTAATAATAATAATAATGCACCTAAAAAGCTTTAAGATAATTTGTTCTCATAAATCTGATTACCGTTTTAATTGTGTTTTAATTTGTTCTAGAATGAGCTTATAAAACACTAGATATTGAAGTCGAAGAGCTGAAAAACAAGCTTTTTTTTATAAGCTAATAAATCTACACATGAATCCATGAGAATTCCTGGTGCTCTTAGGAATTTTTCATAGATAGATTCTTTTTTTTTACTAATTTTTGGAAAACTGAGCGTTGTAAATAGTTGCGTTAATATTATTTTGAATTTTATAGATTAACATTAACAATAAAGAATGTTCTCCTGTTAAACGTTACTCAAATTTTATAAATTTTATGCTGTTGTTGTAATTAAAGCATTAAAATTTAGTTCCAGAATTATTATTATCTTCAATCTTAAGTATATTATGATGGTATATTAAATATTTTTGATGCTCTCGAAGTGCATTATAATTCCATTATTATTCAATTTATTTTCTTAACGTTAAAGTGGATCGAATGATCTGTCGATATTTGGAAAATAACTACAATATAATAACAATAATTAAGATTTTTATAGTAATAATATAATTCAAAATTACAGTTTAATATTTTTCTTTTAAAATTTTAAAACTAAAAAATACAACTTAAAAAATTTATATTAGACGTCAAAAAAGAAATGTTGGAAAAATTTATTATTTAATATATGAATATGCCCATATCATTTAACGCAGCGATAACTTTAATAAAAATTCGCTCCTGAAGGTGTAATTTCCCTTTCTGTATAATATATAGGGTAAATTCCCTACTGGAACCAGAGCCATAACTTGGAAGATTAGGGAAGCGTTGCCTTTTTCACATTTCTTGTTCTGTATTATTTAGACAGTCTATTCTGCAGAATCATCGTCAGATTCGTTCAATGTTTCTCTTCGGTGCCACCGAAATCTCCATAGAGAAGGCTTTCCTTCCATTCGATGCTTTGTCTGCATTATCTTGACAAATGCTTTTTCTTGAAGAAACTTTTCTTTCGCTACACTACATTTCTTTGATTTTTCCAACTCTTTTGAAAAATTCTCTTCACTCTCTCCCCCTTCTTCTTCTTTCTCTTCGCACTCTCACCTTATGTATTTTCGATTTTTTTTTGTTCTTTCATAACTACCTTTTGCTTTATGGTGTAATCATTTGTTCGTTACTTCTTTGTTTCTTGTTCTTTACTTTTAAATAAAATCATTTAACACAAACTTATCTTATAAAGTTACTACATTATAAATAAATTATCTATTTTTTTTAATATTTTACCACTCTGGGAACTATTAGTAGAGTAAGAGCTTTATAATAATACCTTAAACACCCAATTTAGTGATAATTTGTGCAATTAAAATGTTTAGTTTAATTAGCAATCTTATGAGTCATGATTGTAATTAAGTTTATAGGTGGCTAAACT
>NW_019389747.1:3540-4081 GCF_000671375.1 Centruroides sculpturatus
GCTTTAGTTAACTTTGAATAAACTGAAAGAATTAATATTTTCTTCTTTATTTTCATGATTTATACAGTACATTTTTGTCAAAACTTCCAGAAATTTTCATTGGAAAATAATTATTTTTATTTTTTAATTTTTAAAATTATTATCTTAAAAAAAAATAAAATAAATTTTCTTTTTCTTCAAAATTCTTTTCTGTTTCTTTGTTTTCTTTACACAGAATTGAATATTTTTAATCTTTAAAAATAACAAAATAAAAATAAAATGTCATGTGAAAAGGGAGGGGGAAAAAGAAAGTATTTTGTTAAGTGACAGTGCAGTAAATTTTAAGCCATAAAATTGAAATGCACAAAAGTTATCACTTCAGTATCGATTGTTATTAAATCTGCATCTCCACTATTTCTATTTTAGAATCGATCAAAGTTTCATAGATCCTGTTATTGATTTATACACGGTTGTGTTGGAGACTTGTTGCCATCTTTAAATTGCAATATAACTTAACATTTTAACATATTCTATACATTACAACTTTAATCAATTATTGAAT
>NW_019389748.1:0-4103 GCF_000671375.1 Centruroides sculpturatus
TACACTCACTAGTCAGTCATAAACTGTCACCAGTGGCCAAGTGGTTCCATTCCCTCAACACTGGGAGTTCAGTCGTGGGTTTGCACCTCACCAGGTGCAAACCCACGACTGAACTGCATGTGTGCCAATTTTTTGATTCTTCCTCTGTTAAATGTTTAAATTATGTCTGGTGAATGTCTGAAGTCTATTTTCAGTTATTTTGTTACAATAGTTTAATCCTTTGCATGTGTGCCAATTTTTTGATTCTTCCTCTGTTAAATGTTTAAATTATGTCTGGTGAATGTCTGAAAAATGATAATTCTGATTTTCATATATAATTACATATCTGTTTACTTTACAAAAAGATCTATAAATTTTTTATAGAAAATTCTGTTTTATGTATAATTTAATTTTATTTTTAGTTTTGATACTAATTCAAGTTTCAAATATTATAGGATTCTGAGATATGATAAATCTGAGTTCAATTTTTTTTTCAAAACATAAATGATGTTATCTGAAAATTTCTAAAGTATAAATATTTACTGAAAAATAGAGTTTCAGTTACTCCAGTACCTCTTTGTAAACCACGCTTTTGGTACTGTCTTTTGGGGTTAAGACTTTTTAAGCCTTAATCCTTTCCCTCTTCACCCACAGGGAAATTTCCAAAAATCCCTTCTTAGTGTGCATTTTCATGACGTACCCTAACTGTGTACCAAATTTCACCTCTAGGTTCAGTGGTTTGCTCTGGGTGATGATGAATCAGTCAGTCTCAGTCAGGACATGTAATTATATTATATATATATATATATATATAAAAATGGACGTGTATGTCCCTATATTTCACTTTTCTGCAAAAACTACACATTGCACATGAATTAAATTATACATAAAACAGAATTTTCTATAAAAAATTTATAGATCTTTTTGTAAAGTAAACAGATATGTAATTATATATGAAAATCAGAATTATCATTTTTCAGACATTCACCAGACATAATTTAAACATTTAACAGAGGAAGAATCAAAAAATTGGCACACATGCAAAGGATTAAACTATTGTAACAAAATAACTGAAAATAGACTTATTAAAAATTATTATTATTTATTAGTGGATTAAAAATAAGCAAAAGTAATATTTATAAACAAATTTTAATTTACTAAAATGTTCATGATTTAATATAAATATATTATTTGATTAAATTTAGTAGTAAGTAAACTTTGATATGATAGAAATATAAATTAAATATTTTAATGTATATAAATTTTGGCAGGCATATATGGTATATTTTTTTAAAGACAAATTTGAGACCATGCTTGTTGCCAGACTGCATAGATTTAAATTTATATTGTCATGGAAGCAATATTCTAAATGTTAACAAAATGGACCAGCTTAATAAAGAGCAAAGAATTGTAGTTGAGTTTTACAAACAATATGAGAAAAGGGAAAGAAATTTCACAGTTAAGCATTTTGTAGACAGTTTGGCAATGCAGTAATAGCAATAAGGTCAGTTTACAGCATCATAGAAAGACTGGAAAGTGGTATGATTGTTACTAGATGTCCAAGGAGTGGGTGAAAGATAATTAAAATGACAGATAACAAAAGGAAGTCTTGGAAAAAAGAGGTGATTGGAAGAGTTGGGCAGTCACTGAGAAAACTTGGAAGAAAATTCAAAATATCTCATCAGTATATTAAAAACATTCTAGTGAAGCAAAATGTTCCTTTGGATAACAAAGGAACAAAATTTGAATCACAAAGAATTCTTCTGTAAAAAAATGCATAGGGCAGTTTCAAGGCTTCAAAATGTACTGACATTGTTATGAATAATAAGTCATATTTTACCTTTGATGGAAGTGACTGAACTGGGAACAACACATACTATTGTAAGAATGGGTTGAGGTTGAATCATGGGTAAAATTTAAATACCACACAAAATTTCCTCAAAGTGTTGGTTTGAGTAGAAATCAGTCAAAAAGAAAGATGTGAAAAATTCATAGTATCCTCTTGCCTCTGCATCAACAGTGTATGTAAAAAGAGTATTAAGAAGAGGTTGATCCCATTCCTCAAGAAATTCCACTCAGATGACCTGTGTGTCTTCTGGCCAGACCTTGCAAGTGTGCATTACACAACAGATGCAGTTTCCATGTTAGAGAAATATGCTAATTCCATTTCATCAGCAAACAGAACAATGTTGCAGATGTTCCTCTGCTACAACCAATTGAATGATTCTGGCATTAATAGAAACAAAGGTATACAAAAATGGATAGTCTGCTAAAAATGAAGCAGAACTGAAACACTACATCAAGTTCAAACTCTGCCAATTTAATTCAGAACACTTTTGAATTCTGACAGCTGGCATCAAAAATAAAATAAGAAAAACTGTTGACTGTGCTGTTGACCAGATTCCATAATTTAGAGTCAGAAGAAACTAATTTGGTCAAGTTTTTGTTCCTGGATAATCATATTGTAAAAATAAAGACATTTGATTTCTGTGCAGACTTTTTGTTTACACAGTCTTATATTGAAATTTTCTTATCATTAAAATGACTGTAATAATTCTGAACTTTTTTTTATTTATGAGTCTGTTTCCGGTTTCTGATAAATACTATTAAATTTGGATTCCTCATTATTTATATCTGATTTTTAAATTTATTAATAACTTTTTTTTTAAGATTTAAT
The DNA here is from genome assembly GCF_000671375.1 of Centruroides sculpturatus. Taxonomy (NCBI): domain Eukaryota; kingdom Metazoa; phylum Arthropoda; class Arachnida; order Scorpiones; family Buthidae; genus Centruroides; species Centruroides sculpturatus. The sequence continues at coordinate 2,657 of NW_019389748.1, forward strand.
TATTAAATCTAAATTTAATTATAACTTAAAAATAAAATAAAGTGAGGTTGAGGTTGTAATACTTTTAAATCTGCCATTTCTTGTCTTAATTCAATGAGAATAGGAGAAGGTTCATTCACTTTAATTTCTGATGCTTTCAATCTGTCATTTAATTCTGATAAATGGTGTTTGAGTTCTATTATACGTTTTTCATATTCTTCAATCCTTTTATCTGTTGTTTTAGATTTTTCAGCAAGACGTTCAGCATCTTCTAACTAAACATTAAAAATAGAATAAAAATCAGTAAGAAAATTAACATTGAAAGTTGATTTTCAAATACTACAATTAGAAAGTTCTAATTGTATATATTTAAAAGCAAAAACACACACATTATTTACATAGATGTAATTAAATAACAAATATAATATATATTAAAAGCTTGCACACAAAAACAAATGATTACACATTCATATACTATACTATATTTTAATTAATTAATTAAATACACACTATGGATTTTACACAACTAGAACAGTTAGAAAATAATACACACAAAATATATTATGCCAGAACTTTAATTACAGATAAAATAATTCATCACATCAGACCAGACACCATATTAACTGGCAAACAAATTCACATATATCATAGATATATTCATTCTAAATTCCTCACATATAAAATATCAACATTGATAAAATCAATAATTACATAGTAATAAGTACTAAAGTATAACAATGAAGTATTTATTGTGTCTGTAATCTTTGTTTATATGGGTGTCATAATACATATATTACCNTGGACTTTAACAGAGCTGTAGAGCATATTGATAGGAACAAAAAAGTCAAAGGAACCGTGCCTCATGGAAATTTGTAAAGAACGCCCACTAGGGGGCCTCCCGAGCTACTAGTATAATAGAAGAGTTAGTGTTTTGTAAAATGATCCCAACAACAACTTCAAGTGAAGATATATTTGCTTATTTAATAAATTTGTCTGTGCTGAAGGCTTGATTTGGATTGATTGTGTAGGTTTATGCACCAATGGTGCTGCAGCTATGGCGGGGAAGAATAGTGGCCTTGTAACTCAAGTGAAAGCCATAGCTTTGACCTTGGGATTGACAGAGTCAGAACCAAACATCGATCGTTCTATGCAATTCAAAACAAGCTCAAATTTTACATTGATGTTTACAGTTTGTGAAAATATGGAAAACATTTTTTAACTTACATTATTATAACTTTATTCAGAAAGAATAAATTCCTGATTGTACACTATGTACAGTACAGATATTACCCATTTTATTTGCCAATAAAGGTAGGTAACAATAAAACCCTGCTTAACGTGGGGGATGCGTTCCTAGACGACAAAGCACTAAACGAAATAGCATTAAATGAGATCATTTTAACGTAGAGTAAATAGGGATAGGGGGAACACATGACCGAAAATAAAAAAATTTTACTTTAATTTTAAG
>NW_019389749.1:0-4228 GCF_000671375.1 Centruroides sculpturatus
AACAGTTCATTTGATTCTCAGCAATTCTCATCATTCTCAGCAGTAGGTGTTATATAACAATTACTATGATTGTTGAAATACTGAATATAAATGGTGTTTGCTTGCAAAATCTGCACAGGTAAAGTCACGGTAACAGCTAGTATTATTATATAACTAACCACGTACAACATCATAACAAATTTTTATGAATTTTTTTATAATTATGTTAAAATACCAGACATCGTAACAATGCTTAAAGTTAATTCTATATCATATACAGTGGTACCTCAGGATACGAACGCCCCAGCATATGAAATTTTCAGGATACGACATGGAATTCGAACATATTTTTGCTCCACAATACGAACAAAAACTCACCATACGACGTTACATTAGTTCGCATTGCCATTTTTTATTTACTTCTGTTCATCGGTCTCAGTCCGCGTGTTNGTTTAATTTATTATTATTTATGTATTTTACTTTAATCTAATTTTATTCTAGATGTTTTTATTTTATAAATTATCATATTTTGTATTATTGTGTAATTTATATTTTCCATGTGTGTGTAGGACAAGCAATTTGAAAAAAAAAAAAAACAGTTAATGTTCAGGTTCTTTTTCTTAATTTCAAGTGTTTTGTTCTCTATGAATGATTCTGCCTGAAGAGGACTGTTATATACTGTTGAAAGTACTCACAAAATAAGTTATTTTACGTAATGCCGACAGACAGTTGTATGTGTTATCTTTTTTTTTATTAATATTTTGCATGTGTAGCTACCGTAACATGATAGTTGAATCATAAGAAAAGGCCCCCAAAATCTGGGGTCGTCTTATATGACAGATACAAAAAAAAAAAAATTAGATGAAATTTATATAAATTAAAACCATTATAAAAAGGGACAAACTGTAATTATTTACTAGTAGAGAGTAGGGTATGTCCACAAAATAGAATAGCCCATGCGATATTTTTGTGAATAGTCAAGGTTACCTGAATGTCTGAATCAGTGCGAATGTTTGCAACAATAGCAAGACAGTACTGCCAGATGCAAGAAAATAAAATTTGTTATTTGAAAAATTACGAATTGGACATAATTCCGTATGCGCTATACAGTGTTATTATCCAAATGATGATCGCTGATCTAAACAAAATTCAATAGGTCATCGATAGTTTGGGATCATCTTACAGGACAGATAATGCTAAAACTATAAAACTTCAACAAAAATTTATACCTCGTCTTATCTGCGCAGATATATGGTATTTAAAACTTTATCATTCTGTATATAATTTATATTGAACGATAAAACATTTTCTCAAATTTTGTTTTGTCTGACTAATTTAGAAATATCTCTACAAGATGAATAACTTAAAATTTTTTATATCATAAAACAAGTTGCTTTAAATAAATAATTTCCAACATGAAGAAGGATAAAAATGTTCACTTACTTTTAATAAAAACTGATAATTATCCATTATCAAGGTATAGAACAAAAAGAGAACTAAAACATGTCCATTTACCTGAAGACAGAGATAACACAGAACTCTGGTAACATACAGCAAGTTTACAACAAGCAAAATTTTTATATTTTGGAACATGCTAATTTTGATAACATTAAATGAGTGTTATCAGAGTATAACCAAGCCAAGATTACTGTAAAAATTGTTTTCATTAAAAAAAAAAAAATAGACAGATTAAACTTTGGTTGCATTTCTTTATGCAGCGCTGCTCGATTGCTACACAGCAGTGTTTCTAAATGAAGCACTATAATATAGCAAACCATCTCTACATGTTTGCTGCAAGAGATTCCTGCAGCAAAGATAAAGCAGCTTTTATGTCTGCTACACATGTAAAGCAAAATGAACACTTATGTGTATAATACAATATTATGCTGTGAAAATAAAAAAGTTGAAGTGACTGTTGATAAAAATATTATGGAAAGATTAAGAAGACTTAAATTTTATAAAATGACTCTGAAAGTTATCTAAAGAATAAGAAAATACTATATTTTTTAAATATAATTATCTATCTCTTATCTCTTTACTTTCCTCACATTTTCAGAAAGAGAAATACTCAATTCTTTATATCTATTTATTTAAATATTGTAGTTCTTTAACTAAAGCACTACTTTTGGCTGTAACTAGAATTAAAGGATAGATTACAACATCCATGTTTAGCTCGAGCAGAAAGCGTTTCTAAACTATAATGCAGTGACGTATAGTGATAGCTGCTCATGACGTCATTTTTGCTAAACTCGCTACATAAAAAAGCACAGCCTTTTCATTACCTTTTAAGACAAGAATTATTTTGCATAGATCACAGCAATCTACTCTTAAGTATTTATATATTGGACAAGGACACACACATACACACATATTTACATATATACTAGCAGATGAGCTTGGTGTTGCTCGGGCAAAAAAATAACAATGGCAAAGATTAAGATTATTAGATTATTTCATACTTCTAACCCTTCTATTATATTATATTACGGTGTTTGATTTAAATACTTACAAAGGTTATATTACATAAGAGTTTATCATACTGAGTGCCCAATCTAACACATTTTAAAAATTCTTTAAATTGTGTACAGTAGAGGAGTAAAGAATTTTTCAAATGTATTAGATTGGTCATTCGGTGTGATAAACACTTACGTAAGATAACCTTTATAGTTATATAATTCAAGTACTGTACTATAATAAATATTAAAATGAAAACCCTTTATATGGTTTTTGTTTTAATATTTAATAAAAATTTATTTAAAATAGGTTTGCTTTTATACAATTTTTGTCTACATTTTAAATCAAATTTTTTAATGCATTTTGGTAATTATTGATTAAAACCCATAATCTCTAAGTCAATAATAAGTGTTAAATAAAACAATTTTGATCATCTGCAATATTTACACCCAAGGAAGAATGTTTTAAAGAAAATGAATTCTATGGTCAAAATACTTCATTTTATTTTCTGCAAATTTATTGATCATTTTGTTTCCTTTGCCTTATAAATTATGTTTTCAAATTAGTTTGAAAATTATATCATATCAAAATAAATGATTATAACTTAAATATATAATAAATACTTTTTTATGATTAATAGTTCCATTTTCCACCAAACGACATCAAGAGGATCTACTCTCATGTTTATTGGAAGGTCAGGCAGACTTACAATGGAGATGACTGAATGAAGGATGTCAGTCCCTCAAACTCAATCACCTCTATTGTATCATTTGGTCAAATTCTAAAAACTTCTCAGATTCTGATCTGGATTCAAACTTGGGAGCTCAGAGTAACAGACAATGCCTTTACTGCCTCAGAAAAGGCCCCCAAAATCTGGGGTCGTCTTATATGACAGATACAAAAAAAAAAAAATTAGATGAAATTTATATAAATTAAAACCATTATAAAAAGGGACAAACTGTAATTATTTACTAGTAGAGAGTAGGGTATGTCCACAAAATAGAATAGCCCATGCGATATTTTTGTGAATAGTCAAGGTTACCTGAATGTCTGAATCAGTGCGAATGTTTGCAACAATAGCAAGACAGTACTGCCAGATGCAAGAAAATAAAATTTGTTATTTGAAAAATTACGAATTGGACATAATTCCGTATGCGCTATACAGTGTTATTATCCAAATGATGATCGCTGATCTAAACAAAATTCAATAGGTCATCGATAGTTTGGGATCATCTTACAGGACAGATAATGCTAAAACTATAAAACTTCAACAAAAATTTATACCTCGTCTTATCTGCGCAGATATATGGTATTTAAAACTTTATCATTCTGTATATAATTTATATTGAACGATAAAACATTTTCTCAAATTTTGTTTTGTCTGACTAATTTAGAAATATCTCTACAAGATGAATAACTTAAAATTTTTTATATCATAAAACAAGTTGCTTTAAATAAATAATTTCCAACATGAAGAAGGATAAAAATGTTCACTTACTTTTAATAAAAACTGATAATTATCCATTATCAAGGTATAGAACAAAAAGAGAACTAAAACATGTCCATTTACCTGAAGACAGAGATAACACAGAACTCTGGTAACATACAGCAAGTTTACAACAAGCAAAATTTTTATATTTTGGAACATGCTAATTTTGATAACATTAAATGAGTGTTATCAGAGTATAACCAAGCCAAGATTACTGTAAAAATTGTTTTCATTAAAAAAAAAAAAATAGACAGATTAAACTTTGGTTGCATTTCTTTATGCAGCGCTGCTCGATTGCTACACAGC
>NW_019389750.1:0-4097 GCF_000671375.1 Centruroides sculpturatus
AAATTTTATTATAATTTAGATAAAAAGACATCTTTTTTCCACGTTTACTATACGATAAGTGCTAATTGTTAATGAAAAAGTACAGTAGATCCCCCTATAACACGGTAGATACGTTCCGTTTTATACGAATTTCGTGTTTTACGAGTCACTTAAATATCAATACATGAGCCAATCACAGCCCGGCACTTGTGCAGTCTAGGGACTACAGCTGTTTGAAAGGTTTTCTTCCATAAAATTAATCGATTTTAGACTAATTTGACTCAACATTTCCAAAACACGTATAATTTTTTGGGATAATCCATATAAACTATGCTATAAACAAAAAATTGTAGGATTACTTATCGAGTGTGCACCGTTCGATGACGCCATTGCTTAAGCTTGTTTTCGTCGTGGATCGGCGCATCGAACGGCGGGCGCGTGTTTACTGATAAATTATTTTTCTGCGAAAAATTTGCTGAACTTTGGAGAGATCATTAATATAAATATAATTTTTATGGCCGTTAAATAGCGGCAGGATGGCCGAGCGGTCAAGGTGGCAGCCCACCGCTCTGGGGGACCTGGGCTCGAATTCGAACTGGTCGAAAAATCCCCAGGAATTTTTCGGCGGTTGGTTCTTTCGGATATGTCGGGCCCCGTCCCTCAAAACCCGGCAGCCCCATTGTAGGCCTGGCCGAACCCATAATGGGCTTGCAAAATGAGGCTCTCCTAGTGCCCACAGGGCGGAAAGAGTAGAAAGAAAGAAGGCCGTTAAATAATAAATGGTTTTTAGTAGGTTCACTGCTCGTTTAAACTCAACGGTTTGTACAATATCCTCTATTGGTCTAGATTCGACCAATCCTGTCGCGACGCGAGTCGGCAGTGACGTTTTACCGTATCATACGAGTCTCTTTTAGCGTGTTTATACAAATATGATCGCAATTTTTTCGCCGTTATATACGAATCTGTATTATATAAACCTGTTTTATAGGGACAGATATTTCAATGTTAATTGAAATATCTGTCCCTATCTAATAGATGTTATTTAAAAATAATTAAGATGTTATAAAAATAATTAAGTTATTTTTAAATAACATCTTAGATGGCACCTTACACAGTTTTAATTTTCAGCTAGTGCCATAATGCTTTTAAACTTAAATATTTTTTAAATGGAGATTTTTATCATAATTCAACAAAATTACTCGTTTTAAGCTTTTGTNAAGTTATTTTTAAATAACATCTTAGATGGCACCTTACACAGTTTTAATTTTCAGCTAGTGCCATAATGCTTTTAAACTGAAATATTTTTTAAATGGAGATTTTTATCATAATTCAACAAAATTATTCCTTTTAAGCTTTTGTCATTACTTAAATTTTATGACGTAGTATAATTTAGAATTATAAGACTTTCTAATGGTTTCATTAACCCCATTTTCAAGTACCGCGAAAGAGCCCTTGCCAAAAATTTTTACATCTAGAGAAGTCGCAAACATTTGTTGTAAATTATTCACTCCATTGCATTTCTTTTCAATTAAAAAAATATTTATTTAAAAACTATTATTTAAAACAAAAAAACATCGTTAAAAACTGTATTATTATATAATAAGAAGCCTCAAAAAGATAAATGGTTCGAATCTCTTATAACTTCTGAGAGGATTCTCATTTAGAATAAATGTTTAAATTTAAAGTTAAAGAATGTAAACAAATTTCATTTTATCGTGTATATCTTTATTTATTTCATTTTTGTATTTGTTAATAATATATTTAAAAAGCTCATATTTTAAAAGACATGTATCATGTCATTTATCATTTTTATTGTAAAAATGCATTCAAAAAAATATAAACTTTCTATTTTGCATATGAAAATAATTGTTTTTTTTTTAATTTCAGAAATAATTTACATTTGCATCTTCAAACTATCAACTAAATATTTGATCTCAAATTAAAAAAATTGTTTTTAATTTTATTTGATAATTAAAACTCAATTAATTTAGGATTATAATGCACTTAATGATATATAAGGTTTATTTTAAAAATAATTAGCGCAACAAATTGTATTTTGTCGAAAGTAAACCATTTATTAAGAAAAAAAAACAGAAAAAAAATAACTTTTTCTTCTAATGGATAATGTTGTTATATCTATATGACAAGACTAAGCTGAGCCAATCCTTTGGTTAGGAACAATTATAGTTGTTTGTTGAAAATATTTTTCAAATCTCTTAAAAAAGAAAAATATTTTGAAATTACCGGTTTATATGGTTATAAAAGATTTTAGGATATCAGTGTTATCTAATAAATAGCAAACCACTTTGATAGAGATAAAACCGAAATTGTTATTGTTACTTATTACCTTTACTTTTATATTCAAGAGAAAACACGTTTATTTATCATTCTATAACAATTAATTTAAATGTGAGTGAGTACTGTATTTAATAATTTTTATTTTTGTGATAATCATACATTTATCAGACATACTATATTATGTATTGTACGTTTGTATTAATTATAACAAAGCATAGTTTAAACAAAGCTTCTTCACATTATACAGTATAATATTTTGAAATGTTGCATTATCATAACTGAAATCTATGCACTTTGTTTATACATAGTATCTATGTTCTGTATAAACAAATGTTGATTTAAATAATGACAAAAAGCAAAGAGATAAGCGTGATGCGCATAGTTTTAAATTCATTATTTAAATAAACAGAGAGTTAATTTACTATGAACTCTAAATTTATGGTTTATAATAGTTCAATGCACATTATCATCATGATGATAATCGATGTATAGTAATTGTTTATTGCAATACATTATATCGAAGTAAATGTCTTAATTACTTCAAAACAAGTTAATGATATTTTCAATATGATATAATGCTACAATGGCATAAAATATTCTTAAATTGACAAATTCCTAAACATCAATCGATCGTTAGATTCAATTCCTCGTGATGTTTTCCTATTACAGTTTCTGAAAGATAAGAGTAACTGTTTGAAGATCCTACAGCATTGAACGATATAAAAGAGATTCATTTATTACATAAGGTTAACACAGCTATCGATTATCACTTTTATACTTTACAGAGAAATATATAACACATATCTTTACTTTCATAAAGAATGAACTACTGCATTTCACATGATATAAATGGAAATATTTGTCTTTTCTTTAAAAAAAAGTTGTTTTTTTAATTTTTAATACTATTCCATAAGATTTAAAAATATTAATTCTATTCATTTGATTAATTTTCTCTCTGCACATGCTTTACAGTATGCCATTATTGATTCTGTGATTCTCTCTTATTTCAATTATATATCTTTGTTTAATCATTATCTGATATGCGAATTATTAATTAAGATTAATTAGCTTAATTAAGATTTTTCAATATAATAACTGTCTTGAAATTAATTAAAATTTTGTAAAATTTAATTAATTTTATACGCCGTCAAATATATTTCTATTTTTGGATGCTATGGTGATTTTCTGTTTTTTTATCCATGAATACTAGCTTATAAATATGAGTATATCTCACAATAGCATTGAAAACTCTAAGCGAAGTAATTATTGACACAAAATTATAAAATTACTAATTTATAATATTAAAAATAGACATATACAATTAAATTATTAATGTAAATATTTTTAAATTAATGCAAGTGTTATTTATTAACATTATCCAAAGCAAATTTATTCGTCTAACTTAATACACAAAGTAGTTTATAGAACAAAGCAATTAGCAAATGTTCAATTAATTACATAAACTTTATTTGATCGATACGTTTAAAATGTCAAGTAAGCTACTATCGGAAACAAGCACAAAATTATTTATATAAATCATGAATGAATAGTTTTATGAGCTGATTGCTTTATCTTAGATACTGTCATATAAATAAACTCCCGTATTTCTGTAATTTTAATAGAAGAATGGCCCGTATCTATCGCGTATTTTACTAAGATTCTTATTTATCAAACAAATTCTATTTCTTAAACAAATTCTATTTCTTGAACAAATTTAGGAAGTCAGCAACAAAATATTAAACTACTTTTTCGTGATAAACAATGTAAACAAAACGTTTCCTATGAAAGTTGTGATTAAAGTCGTAGATTTATAATAGAAA
>NW_019389751.1:0-2405 GCF_000671375.1 Centruroides sculpturatus
TTATTAAACTAACTTGTAAGTAGAAATTGGTAAAATTGGAATATAAGAGTAGGTTTTTTGGTGTAATGTTCCTCATCTGTTGAATACTCATTTGGGAATAAGAAAACCATTCAACCGACTAACTACATTTGTCAAGTGGATAGGTTCGAAAGGGAATATAAATCACTATGTGATAGGTTATAATATATTTCAGGTGAGTAAATCATCCAAAAGCCCTATAGAAATCACCTTTTCTAGAATCTTTCCAGCCAAGTATATATCTATAAGCTATACGAGATTTTTGGAAAATTTTTCTATATAAAATATATCTACTATTTATTAAATGATTATTTATTAATTTAGTAAAGGTATTATTAAATGATTTATTCTTGTTTTGTTTGAAAAATCTGTAATATTTTTTCACTGATTTTTATCAGTAATATCTGTAAAGTATTTTATCCTAAATCTCATACAAAATATGTTACAGGGCACTTTATCATACGAGTATAATGTGAATGAAAAGACGAAATGTTCTCTAAAATAAATGATGATGTCCTATATCGATCTTCTTAAGAGGATGAAAATTTTCAAAATTTTCCATCTATATTTCCTACGTTTGAAAACATAAACTATACAATTTAAATTTATATATCTGATCTTTACATTCAGATATTGCTGATTTTTAAAAAAAAATATTATTAATACAAAGGATTACCTTATATTATGTTAAACTCTATTAATCAAAATTTAATGATTTTATTATTTAATTATTTTTAATTCGTTAAATCAATAAATACTAATACTTAATTAGTAAATATGAATTATATTTAATAATTTTAAACTACTTTAAATCATATAAATATTCGATTATTATATTAAAAAGTTTAAAGTATGATAATGATATTAGTAATGTAACTTAGTATATTGCATAGTATATATTTTGTAAATTATGATATACTAATTTATATATAAACTGTAAAATTATGTATACATTATTATTAAATTTTACAGTTTATAATTTATGCAGTTTTATATTTTATAATTTAATATTAAATTTAATAAACTAAACTGTTTGGTATATAAAGTATTCTGTCGTGTGTTATATATAAAATTATATACAATTTTATGTATAATATTCTATTTATATTTGTATTTCTTTAATTATAATCTGTATTGAACCTGTATGTATTTTTGTCTGCATTTAATATAACTTCTCTTCTACAGAGAATTATCTTATTAATTTAAATAAAGTTATTACAGTATTATAGTGTAAATATGATATCAATTTTAATTGGATATTTTTTTATTGTTATTGTGAGATGTGAGTTATTTTGCTCATTAAATATCGCATGTATTTTTTGTATAAAGAATATTAAAATAAATAAAACTTTAATGATTAATTAATGAAAAACGTTTTTTTTATACTTTTGTTTATTCTGTAAATCTGTCTTAAAATTTTTATAAAAATAATTTAATATACGAAGTATATATATATTTATTTACCAGTACAAGGTAAACATGTTTGTATAAGCAAAACAACAATATACATGATACAAATTGGCAGTAAACCATTGATATATATATAATTGAATGTCTGTCTGTCTGTTCTCTGTACACTTCTGAATCCTTTAAATAATTTGTACCAAAATTTTCATAGTTACTTTCTAGGACCCACGGAAATTATATACTACCTTAAAATTCGATAACCCATCTCTCTTCTTAGCTTCAATCAGTCTCTTCTTAATTTCAGTTGACACTTTGTGATAATGTAAGTTTAATACATTATTTATAAATAAGCATTACATAATAATTAATGAAGGAGCATGAATCCTATACTTAGTGATGATTTCACAGTATAGGATCTTCTTGATTTGGAATGCATCCCCGAATTAGCCTAAAATAAGCAAACATTAAATATGGCTTTTTAATCACACTTAAAATTAATTACAATTAAATTCTTAATATACTTTATGGTATACCATTGAACTTAAACTCTAGGAAAATGTCTTCCATTTCAATTGGCATTGCCATTTTTTTTGTAAATAAATAATAATCGCTTATACAAATAAAATTCCCCAAAATAGTGTTTTAAAGTGTTAATAAACAGTCAAAATTGTATGAATTTGTACATGAAACAGTTCATTAGCTCCTATTCTATACAATATGTAAACATAAAAATCTTGATGTTATTTTAATGATAAAATTTATTTATAAACAAAAACGACTTAGTAAAAATAATTCCACAAACATAAAATTCAGTCACGAAATATGCAAAGTTTCTTTTAAAAAACTCTATGATTGATTGTTACCTTGTAAAAATCTAAAATAAATAAATAACATAAAATTCGCGTAAAGAACGTTTCGAAGAAACATTAATGGCCGACGAAAAAAAAAAAACTTTAGAATTGTTTTAGTTTTTAGATTAA
>NW_019389751.1:3433-4066 GCF_000671375.1 Centruroides sculpturatus
AAAATTTTTATTAAAAAAATAAAGAAAAAAATCAGTAGATTTTCTTTAATTAAACGACTAAATTCTATTTAATTAAGAATAATATAAAAATAGAGGAATTTAAGAATTTTTGTATCGATTATTTTAATCGATTTTTCACGTCAATTGAACAAATTTATTTTATTATACTTTATTTTTTTCAACGAATTTTAATGATATTTTGCAAATATAACAAAATAATAATCAAAAGAAAAAGAAAGAAAAAAAAAGACAAACAAAACTGTTTATATAGAGATTTATTCTAATGACATATCAATATAGAGAAGTATATGAGGACGAGACGATGTTAATATCTGTTTTGAAGACCTAAAAAATTTTATAACCTGATAACCTCATTCAGATATCTTTATAGAAACGTCGTTTTTTCGTGAGAAATCACCATATGACTATAATGTAAAAAAAATCTGTTTATAGGAATGTTTCCACCTCTGAGATAAATTGTTGAAGTTTTACTATAATACAGATGTTGTGCATTAAATTTTTTTTCCCTCTTTTCCTAATTTCGAAATGATACATCTATCAAATGTATGTTTTGGGATGATATATAAGTGTATAAACAAGAAGGAAAAAAATACATTGAATAATAAAAATATC
>NW_019389752.1:0-4079 GCF_000671375.1 Centruroides sculpturatus
GAAAGTAAGATATATTCTAGAAAAATTACTGTTTTTAAAAAAAAAATGTATATTATTTTATCTTTACATATTTGTCTTAAAATTTATAGTTTATCTTTTACATACTCGAAACATACAGTTTTTTACTTTGTCTTATTTATAATTTTTGAGTAAACAGTGGTGTAGCAAACATAACTGGCTCCCAGGGCACGATACTTTATTGGCGCCCCCTCTCCCCTTCTAGAAACACATATAGTTTGTCTTGGAGACCATTTGGGCGCCCCTCTGCGAGTGGCGCTTGGTGCATGATACACCCCCTTCCCTCTCGCTACGCCACTGTGAGTAAACAAGTAATAATAATCTAACTTTAATGTGAAACATGAAAGACATTAAAAATATTAATTTAAAAAAAATACAACTTTATTAAAATTAATGTCTGACTTTCTAAGAAAAGCAATTGCATTGGGATTAATTATATATTTTTTCATTTAACAATTTACTCTAAATTCAATTATTGTTAGTTTCTACAGAATTTCATTTTTGTTCCAAAAGACAAATAAAACAAAATATTTTTTAAAGTATATTTTAAAAATATATATATAAATTAACAATTTTAACTTGTAATTTTTTTAAATTTAAAAATATTACTTTANAATAAAACAAAATATTTTTTAAAGTATATTTTAAAAATATATATATAAATTAACAATTTTAACTTGTAATTTTTTTAAATTTGAAAATATTACTTTATACAATATTTATCCAAACTGACTTAAACATCAGTTGTGGCATCCTTAATTGACAAGTATCTCAGCTTTCATAATATATGAGTTTATAAATGGTAAGAGAGGAGGACAAGCTAAGAATGCAGTCCTTCCAGGCTACTATTGTAAGTTTTATCCTCTCAATCCGAGGTTGAGTTAACATAAATTTGATCTTCATTACACTTACTTCTCCTATTTTCGCGACAGTTATTTAGCTTCCAATCCGCAAAAATTATTTACAATATTATATTTACCGAATGCAATTAAATACATGGGTGGGTTTTCTCAGAGGCTCGTCTCGTATTGTTTGTCCTCCAACAGTTCCATTATCTGGTCACTTTGCAGCCAATCACATTCACTGGTTTCTCCAGATGTCCAGATGGGAAAAAAAGAGCGCATCCATCGGCCCTTTGACCTTTTATACCTCTCCTGTTTCCCCCGCCAGGTTTATTGCTCCTCCAGGCCTAATGGATGATGGAATGTTTGGAAATCTTAACAAACAAAGAGCTTTGTGTCCGACATTGAATATTTTATAACTACAAAATGTCGAGCGATTGTCAAACTATTACCATAAATCCTATCATTACAAACAAAATTATAAATTTGACAAATAATAGGCATCTTTGTTATGACACGATTGCTAACTTTATTTCCAATCATATCTAATCACTGTTTTTCTATTCATTTTATGTTAAATGATGATTATTTTATAGTCATATGTTAAATTTACTTTTGTGCATGTTTTATACAGCAATTTTATATAACAATACGATCCGATTTATGAAAAATTACTATAAAAAATATCTAGCTATTAAATTCAAATGAAAATTGAATGTGGGCATTATGAAGAGTAAGGCAGTGGTATTACTAGGGAATGCAGTGGGTTCAGACCACAAAGGGTGATATCTTCAGAGAGGGTGACACCAAATGAATATAAAGTTTTTATGTGGTGTTTCAGCTAAAATTTATTATTATTATTTTTAATAACCATATAGTTAGTTATAATAACAAAAGCATTTTTTGTAAGCCCAACTTATACATATCAATGTTAGCTGGGCTTACATTAATACAAATAATGCTAACTGTATATTAATTTAGTTTTGAACCTTCCAATGCATTCTTGTCAGAACTGTCTTATTACCAAATTATAATAAAAAATACAAAATAATTTATATTTTACAAATATAACACAATTAAATGTACATACAGTAGACTGTGCATATGATATTGTAATTTAAACGTGTAATTTTAAGTTTGCTAGATGTTTGTTATTGCTATTACATTCAGTAATATATGGGAATTATGATTTATGAGTAACATTACTAAGGATTTTGTATGATCTGTTATGAAGAGAGATCCATGAGGGTGCCACTAATGATGCCACTGGAGTAAGGGATAACAATTTTTATGATTGGAAACAAGTCAGATTTTTATTTTGTAAATAATAAATGGATGCTAATTAGTAGTAATGGCTATATTTATCACTAAAATTAACATTGCTTGTTATTCTAAATAATAATAAATAAATCATAAAGTACTGAGTGGAGAATTCCTGCTTTAATTTATTAAAAATATGTTATAGATTAAAAACCATATCAAAATTTTAATTTAACTTTTATTGCATTAATAGCATCTTCAAAATAAGCACCTTTTCCAGTTACACACTTCTGTCAATGCTTATATCACTTATTAAAAAAATCTTAAAGCATTCTGCATTACCTCCTTGGGTATTTTTCATATCTTCTACTAATTTGAATTTGTGATTCTTTAATAACACTTTCATTTAGTTAAGGACATCAAAGCCTTCAGGAGCAAGATTTGGCAAATAAGGAGACTGTGGAAGTACAGGTATCTGCTAATTCAGTGTTGCTAACACAGACAATATTTATTTTCTTGTAATCCAGAATAAATTTAACTGTTTTATAAGTACTCTTGTTGCTCCCTTCTTCTCTAATATATGTATAAAGTTGTTCTGTACAATCATTACGGAACAAAATGATAGTCAGCATGACGTTCAAATATTGGACTTCATTAAAGAAATGGAATTTAAAATAGAAAATAACAATAGTACTTGCTGATAATAACTTTATACCTGATAATATCCAGGTCCGTACGGAAGGAACCATTTGGCCAAGGCCTCAGAGCTGTAGAGATCTCAAATTTAGTCTCTTATACAAAACATATGATGTAAATTAAAGATTCTTTGGTGAATAATCTGTTATTAAATGTTTATTTATGGCTTAGAAAGGTAGAACCTTGCATTTATGATCGATCTGGACCTTATATCACTTCTCTTAAGTCCAGACGATATCTATTTTTATTGTGTTAAACAAATTTTAAACATTTTGACAAGAAAAACATGAAACATTCTTATAAATGAAATGAATAATGCTGTCATCTGTCATTATAACAAAATAATGAAATCAGTACAACATTATGAAATATTTAAGAAAAGAATTCTTTTCAATTTATTTAAAAAAACAAGCAGCTGCAACTTTTAAGAGTTTAAAAGAATTTATTAGATTTAACATTTTCAGAATGCTACACATTCCATCTTTAAAAAAAATTGCTCACTTCTGAAGCTAGAACATATACTGTCCTGAAAACATTAAAAGTTAATGAACTTATGACCTCTAAATTGAAAGGTGTATTTTTAAATAAATTGTTTAAAAAATTACAGCGGTACTTTGAAAATTGTAATTTTAAAAAGAAAAGAACAGCCTTCGAGATTTTTAAATGAAATTTAATAATTTAATTAAGTATTTTATGTATTAAATATTTATTGTTAAAAAAGTAAGAAACTCTATAAAATGATATTGTTATATTTATGTATCTAGTTTCCCAGAAGTAATTTTAAAAAATATTTAAATGATAAAATTACTGTATGATATTTAAATATTTCATTTGAGTAGCATTAGATTAATAAATATATTATTATGTCCAGGAAAAAAAAAAATATGAAAAGGAAACACACAAAAGGAAGTAATTTAATTCTCTGCTTATAAGCATTTTGCAGAGGGTCTCAGGAGGTGGTAAAAAAATTCCTGATACCAAGGCTATTAAAATCAGATAGTTATGAAAATATAAGCATATTGATTTCAAGTAATAAAATTTAAATATCTTACTCATTTTATTAGATTTTTTTTTTACTTAAACATAAGATGCTAACATTTTTAAATCAGTTTAAACATACATTCTTAAATATTAGATTAATTGTATTTAAAACAGTTTGTTTACATTATCATCTCTCAGGAAAAAGAAATATTTCATAGACATATTATTGGATAAATATTTCTGAAAGAGAAATCTCCATTATCGGCTATTTAATTAAGAAAA
>NW_019389753.1:0-4595 GCF_000671375.1 Centruroides sculpturatus
CTGTCTTTGACCATTCAATTATTAAATATTGTATCAAATTATACTGCTTGGCAATTGCCAGGGAACAGTGACATTTCTTGATGTAATTAGTACAAAACACTGGTCAAGGAAGAAATACTTATCATGTACAAGTAGAAGCACTATTTTATTGACATAAAATGGCAGTCATCTATTGCTGTGCAAAGGAACAGAAAAACAAAAACAAGAAGCATAAATATACAGCATCATGCCTAACATCATCCAACTCATCCACAATCATATGCACTCAAATGATGATGTTGAGGCATCTGCAACTGATAAGTATTTGCTTTCAACCAAAACATTACACTGAAACTTGGTTACCATCTTTGAACCTTTACTGTGTTATTCCTACAGATGAAAATTTTATATAGTGAGAATAATTGTTGATAAACACCTTTTATGCAAATTGTAAGTATTGCACAATGTTGCCATCTGCAGATTGATTCAAGTGATTGTGTGTTCACTAGGTGGTATTTCTTGGAAACAATGTTTCTATTCCATAGTAATTGTCAAGCAATGTGACTCAGAGACACTCAGAGATATTGTGTATGCATGTTACTTATAGTTACTAAGTCCAGGATAATTTTTAAACATGCATTATGTGTGAATGGTATTTGATATTTAGTTCAAGTTTATTGCATTTGACACATTAATTAATCCAAATTGTTGTTTTTGTTTAAAGGTATTGATTATTGATGTTATTGAATGGCAAATTCAGATGAAATTAGAAAAAAACTTTGGTTATTTACAGACATTGATGAATTTTGGTGAAAATATTTACTATTACTTGATTCAATAAAAAAAATGACAATTTAATCTGGTTTACTATTAAATGAATTTAATTCATTTAAATTTTAACATTCTTATTCTGAACAAGTTTAATTTTTTCAGTGTAAGCATAGTATAAATGGACTTATGTTAAAGTTGAATTATAGATGAAATTACAAACATGAGTAATAAATGTATCAAATATCTCAAAACATATTTTGCTATCATAAGTAAATTTATGTAATACTGTAAAATTATAAACACTGCCCAAAATTTTACAGACATCATATATTGGCTATTTAAGTAACTATTAAAATATTTATAACTTATACTTACGTATTTGGTGTTATTATATGTGACTCTTCACGAATTCCCTTTCCACCAAATCCTATTAAACTGTAAAGTATGCTACTGTATCCGTTACTTCTGAATTCATCCTCAACTGCTCCTAATAAACTTTCAAGGCCTTTTAAACCAGGGGAAAACATGGAATAATGTTGATCCATTATAACAATAACTTCTAATTTATGCAAAGAATCAACTACTTTTAAATACCATCTTGGTTTAAATGCTACAATAAAATAAAAACAGATATATAAGTATATTTATCTTTATATTTTTATGCTTGTTTTTGTTTAAGTTTTACTTTTGTCAATAAAATAAAACGAGCAGAAAAACAAAAACAAGAAGCATAAATATACAGCGTTATGCCTCACCTTATCCAACTCATCCACAATCATATGCACTCAAATGATGATGTTGAGGCATCTGCAACTGATAAGTATTTGCTTTCAACCAAAACATTACACTGAAACTTGGTTACCATCTTTGAACCTTTACTGTGTCATTCCTACAGATGCAAATTTTATATAGTGAGAATAATTGTTGATAAACACCTTTTATGCAAATTGTAAGTATTGCACAATGTGTAAGGTAGCCGACTCAGAGGAGATAGGGGACTTGAAACCCACTCCACTGCACCTGTGTAAGGTTAGAACTGGTGTAGATTGGGCATAAAATCCCACTTCTGACGCCAGTGTAAGGTTGCCATTTCCTAGGTGGGATCTATTAATCCCACGTCAGGATAAACCTAAGGGAAAGTTGTATGTGGGCTGTGACGGAGGAGGCAAGTGATGACATGTGTTTTACACAAGAAAGCGATTTATTTGTTAACATTTATGCTTACATCGACAATCGACAGTCCTTCAACTAGGTTCTCATCGGAGATGCAGAGAGACGAAAAGTTTGGCATCTGTCTGGCCCCGGGGTGGATGAGATAATGTCGCTGATCAAGGCGGATGATCGGAAGTTGGAAGTGGCGGAGTCCAAAGTTTGTGCCGACGACACACCACAATATCAGTTGCGACCTTTCGTGGAGTCAGAGGAGAGCTCTCCCGACCTTGATTTTCCGATTTTTACAGTTTTTTTTCTCCCACTATTCGGACTTCTGATTGGCCCCTTGTCCCCTTCCTCGCTTCCCAATTGGTCTCTCTTTTGTTTTGGGGAAAACCGAGACCGACTCAGGTCACAGGAAAGGTCCGATTCCAGGTGTCTGCTTGACGCCTTTCTGTCGATTGTTTTTGGGGATTGTTGACAAAATTGCAAGACTTGCGCTCATAATTTAGCTCCATTACTCGCGATTTCTGTCACCTGGGTACTCGAACGATCATATGCAATGATTTATCTCTCTTAAATCTTTCCCTCTTTTCCAAAATTGTTTCCCAAGATTGACTGTTTATGAGCACTGGGGTCAAAGTTATACCTGCATATGACCACTTATCTCTGACTTATAACTTTTCATTCTGACATTGACAGTTCGTTTAACATGTGTTGGAGTCATCCGAGACTCATTGTCTACATTTTGTGCCGCGTTGTTTAAATTATGGGATTTTCCTCTCCCTCTCATATTTAATAATCTATCGTTATTATTTAAACATAAGAATACCGCGATTTACATGATTTCGGACCTCGGTTGGGTCCTCACATCAACACTTTCTTCAACCTCTCGAAAGCGGTTCCTGTTCCTCATTCCATTAGAATTTTGTGTCCTTCTTTAATAAATCTGATAAGGGCTTAGAAATGTTCCCGTATTGTGCAATATATGTCTCCAATAGTAACCCATTAATCCTAAAAATGCTCTGACATCTCATTCATTTCTTAGACGTGGGAAGTCTCGAACAGATTCTATTTTTCCTGAATCTGGTTGGATTCCCTCTTCGGAGACCTAGTGTCTTAAAAATTTTATCTGCCTTTTCAAAAAGTGACATCTCCTGCAGTGGCGTGCCGTGACATTTGATGATAGGGAAGCTGTGTTTCTATAAGAAGCCGACTTCCAGGGGGAATCAGTTAATTCTTTCTTTAAATGTATTTTTAATAGATTATTTATCTGACGTACTTAATAAATAAACAAGTTCAATATAATTACCTCTGTTATTAGATCCAATATATTCCACACGCCCTCTAAATGCCAATTCTCGCTTTGATAAAAACATACAGTAATACCTCGACTTACGCTACCCCGGAGTTACGCGATTTTCAAATCTCGTCGATTCGTCTTTTGTTTGAGCGGCACTCAACCCTTGATTACTCACTCCCCCCACACCTATTGTTCTGCTTACATGTTCGGGCGTGTCGTGCGGAATCGACATATAGCTACAGTGACCATATTTTTTGGGGGAAAATAAACGACATATAGAATAAAATCAAAAAATACCTTATAAAATTCATAAGTTTATAACATTTATTACGAAAATAGTAGCATACAAGAATGCATACATTAAAATTTTAAACAATCTGAATTATTACACATACACACATTGTAAAAATTAAAATAACATTAATTTTGATACTTTTCAGTAGAATTAATTTTTTTTTTATAGTGCCGTTTCGCACTTTAAAGTTATAAAATTTCATACAGTTCATTTGAAAGTTGTATTTGANGTCATACTCGTAGCGCCATCTGTTGGACATAAAAGCCTTAACCCTAGACAAAAATCCATTGTAGTTTTATTTAATTAATAAAAAATCTGCAGGTTTGATTAGTGGTAAACATTCCGGGGGTCATAAAGATGCTACAGTTAAAATTTGGTAACGATTGGTTCAGTAGTTTTCACGGTTAGTGGTCACAAACGAAAAATACGTTGTCTCTTTATATAATAGTATAGATATAGATGCAATCTTAAAGAGCATGATAAGTGGAGTTTTGTTTTTTTGGTATTTCATTACAGAAAATGGAATAGCAAAATTTGGAGCAATGTTGTGCCATCAAATTTTGTGTTAAGCTTTGTGAACCCACAAGGTTGACCTACAAAAAGTTGTAACAAGCCTATGGGAAACTCATCATGAGCACAAGTTTTTCGGTGGCACAAAGCATTTTTTTGGAAAGCCTAGAAACAGTAGAAGACAAACCTCACTCAGGGAGCATTCAACTTCGAGAATTGCCAAAAATGTAGAATGAGTGAGAGCTTGTGAGGTCAAACTGTCAACATTGAGTGCTTCGAATCAGATGGGTCAACATTGAGTGCTTCGAATCAGTGCTTCGAATCAGACACTTGGATGCTCCACCATGACAACTCCTCCCGTCACATGGCCATCTCCATCAATCAGTTTTTGACAGAAAAAGAAATTCCTGTGGTTCCCTTGGCCCCCTGTTCACCTGATCTCAGTCCTGTGACTTTTTTGTTCCCCAAGATAAAAACCCATTTGACAGGAGTAATATGTTAATTTTTAGTTTATAAATCTGAAATCAGTCTAATTATATTGAATTTTATCTTTAAATTAGAGATATAATCTTATTACTTACAGCA
>NW_019389754.1:0-4070 GCF_000671375.1 Centruroides sculpturatus
GTTATAGATTAAGTTCGTCGAGATGGTTTTTAATGATAATATATAGCTATCTAGATTGACTGCCTCATCAGAATTGCTTTCAACATCGTGGCAATCTATATTGTTTCTTAAAATCTTAACTTTTGATATTACTAAGAAATTGTATAGTGATTTTTGAAGGAAGTAACTTTTAATAGGTTTTCCCTATAAATAAAATAAACCATTTATAAAAATTCTTTTGTGTGTTTTTTTTTCTATTATTGATATTTTTATCATTAAACAAGTATTTTAAAATGTTTTCTCATAATCACTATGTAAAAACACTCATTAGAATACTAATTACGTTTGATTTCTATAGATTAATTTCAACTAGATGCATTTTAATCATTATATAGCCGAGTTGATACCTTCAATTGTTTCTAACTCACGTTTTGATCACAGCTCTTAGTCATTATCTTCATTTCTTATTCAAGGGATGTATTTCTCACGTCCTTTGCTTGACAATTAGCTTAGCGTCGAATGCAAACATATTTTTCTTTTTAAAAAATATTTTACAAATATAAATTCAATTAAAAATAATTTAATATTTAATTATTAACAAGCAGAAAGCGTACTAATCATTTAAAATCTTAAATTTATTTTAAGTTTTCAACACCCGTGATTATAAACAGGTGTAAGGAACCGCTACGAAATCCATCACGTGTGTTACATATTCATTGAATTGGCTGGACAATTGTGAGTATATCCCCTTAAAATGAATTTTCTGCGAATATTCTGAAAGCATAGTACTGTCAATAGAAGATTAACGGTCTACTTTCGTCGTAACGTTATTGAATTCCGATATGAAATGAATTCAGATGATGAATTTAATAAGACACTTGTCGATCTATCTTATCAAACATCAGGGTATCCCGTATACATTGAAAAATAAAAAACAGTTTTAATAGGATCAAGGACAAAAACTCTTCTGATGATACTCTCTCTCGCTCATACTGTGTTTCTTAAACTAAAATAAATATTGTGACTCGATAGACGTTTCTAGTAAGTAAAGAAAAAACCAGCCAAGGTAATTAAATTCCTCATGCGTGAAATTCGGAATTGGACAAATGGGAGCTTGTCTGGAATTTTTATCATTACAAAGCTTATTCCAGTGGAAGACAAATATATATATATATAGGCATATATATTATTTTTATGCACGTATTGTGCGCGTTACAGTAAGAAATTATCGTTAGTTAATCGCCAAAGATCCTATTTTGATTCGTATTTAACAGCTGATACGATGGTTTGGAGGTATAAAAAAATTGTTTTAGGATCATTTTAAAAGCTTTTATAAAACTCGGCCATTTTTTTCGCTAGTTTTATCTCGCTATCCAACGCATGAAATAATGCTTGTTTGGTGGAAGTTTAAACTCTCTTGCGTCTTAGAGTGTTAGTTGTAGCCAATATCATAGTTCACATCATAGAAAAATGGTTTCTTTCTTTCACCTTCGATAAATGTCAGATTTAAAAAAGTGCTATTGGCAACATTTAGTGATAGTATGTAGTTACTTTGCAACCAAGCGGAAAAAACGTTTCAAGTTATGATATATGAGCAAAGTCCGAGATAAATCTGAAGTTGTTTGACTCTTTCATGA
Organism: Centruroides sculpturatus; assembly: GCF_000671375.1. Classification (NCBI taxonomy): domain Eukaryota; kingdom Metazoa; phylum Arthropoda; class Arachnida; order Scorpiones; family Buthidae; genus Centruroides; species Centruroides sculpturatus. Next base: position 1,617 of record NW_019389754.1, read on the forward strand.
AATATGTACTTCAAGTATATATTTTGCAATTCCAATACATTTTAACGTTTTAATTTTATTAAGTAGTGACAAAAATAAGAATGGAATTTTGATTAAAATTTTAAAAATTGAATAAAAAATTTAATTATTTTAACATTTTNATATAACTGTATTAATAACTATCATATAGCTATGTAGTTATATTATAGTTACTAATGGAGTTGTATGGTTATTATTATATATATTATTACAGAGAATACAAATTTCATGTACATATACACTAGTGAAAACGTTTGATAAATCATAAATTTATAAAAATATGTTGTAAATTTGATAATTGTCCAGATAAAAATTTTTATTATTATTTCCTAGTTTAAAAAGGAATTGCAAAATATTTTCTATATTGTTTTTAATGCAGTTATATTAAAGTTATATATCATTAAAAGAAGTCAGTAATTTTAATTTTTTTACTTCTACATATTTCAAGGAAGAATATGCAAAAAAATCATAGTTACAAAGCCAAATATATGAATGAAGCAAAATTGTAATGAAATTACCTCTATAAATAAACAAAATTAAAAAATAGTTATTTTTATATTTAATAGATTATAACAAAGCATTGATAATTTAAAATAAATCTCTGGACGACTAGACATTTTATTTGTACTGTACATTCGTCATTGTTCTTTTCCTGGAAGTTTGCCAGACAAATCATTCTTCGTGATATTCTTAATCTCTTTGTACACAGTTCAGAATAGTCAAGTACACACAGTATGGATCCGATTTCTAAAGAGTTTCCCGAAGAATGTTTTATTACTGAAAACTTTTTATAGTAATTTTCTGAATAGTATTAAATAAATCCCAAACTATAACTTTGCTATAAAAAATCGACTGAAATTAGAAACAAAAATTTTCTATTATTTTCATTGGGGATATATCTTTAAAATTGATAAATTTACAATTTTGTTATAGATTAAGTTCGTCGAGATGGTTTTTAATGATAATATATAGCTATCTAGATTGACTGCCTCATCAGAATTGCTTTCAACATCGTGGCAATTTATCACTATTAGAGTTCTTCACATTTCATGAAAGAAATTGGAAAAAGAGTTATTTCAAATTTATCAGTTAATGAAAACTGTATATAAATATACATACAAGTAAAAAGTTTTATTAAAAAAAATAAACTTGCTTTTTATTACTCGAAACAAATTATTGTATATTTGTAATGATTAAACTTTAAAATTACAGTATGACTTTTCAGCAATTCAATGTCAAGATCCCATAAAGAGCGTCCTATATCAAACTCTTAAATAAGACTATCCAACATACTCTCTAGAGATTGCAATTCGCCAGATAGACTACTAGTTAAAACTTCCAGCAAAAAGTATTTTGAACTATAAAACTATAAAATATCAAATTGAATTTTTACTTTTATTTTATACATATAACTATTTATCGATTTCATCTACCAAAATAAAAAGTTATTTTTCATATGTATAATATGGTTCAAAAAATTAAATAACACTGTTTATCAAATAAAATAAACATATAAAATGCTTATATGTAATAGGATAAAAGCCTATTATCCCTTTAAACTAACTAATACCTTTTAATTTCTACTTTTTATAAAAGAAATATTGCAATATTTTCTTTTTAAATCGAGCGCTTTCTTATTTAAACAAAACTTTAAGCATAAATACTATATTTTATATAATATCTAATATTACTGCTTAACTATAACTACAAATTTTCCTATTTAATTGAGCAGTAAGATATAATTACTTACTATAAATCTAATTTTCTTAATAATAAATATAATCTCTCTTTAGCTTACAATGTTATAAAGCTTTCATAACTAAACAATACAATTTAGCAGAGTAAAATAAAGACACATCTTTTACATTATATCTTCAAGTCACAACTTATACTTAAAATTTTGTCTAGATAAAATATATTTTATATTATATATAATAAGAAAAGGCTATTTTATATTTTCTAACTACATTTACAAATATTATTTTAAAAGAAAGTTTAATTTTTAAGGCGTTAGAAAATCTATGTCCCCTGAGGTTTACTTGTAAAGTACGCAAGATTGACAGGAAAAGCTAATATTTAGGAGTAAACGAGACGATTTTTCACTGCACGTTGTAGTGTATAGTGAAAATTATTCTTTAGCATTCCTTTTCTGTCAATATTATTTGTTACGAAGTTGTAAGACAGAAATTTTCTTCCAGAAAAATCCTTTACAATAATAATCTGTTAAAGTTCACAGAGTAAGTAGATTTATCATAACTTTCCACTGACAAAAATCAATTTTATTAGACAAAATTGAAAGTTAGAATTGTAACATTGAATCCTTTTCTTTTATAAAATTTCGAACCGATACTTTAAAATAAACTGAAAACATATATAGAACTTTTCGAATAAACCTTATAAACTTGAAAATAAACAAACTAATAATACTCTATTTTA
>NW_019389755.1:0-4071 GCF_000671375.1 Centruroides sculpturatus
TTTGCCTTTCTGTTTTTTTATAGAATAAATTAAATTTAACACGTTTTAATTAAGATTGTGCATTTTATTATTTAATTCGTAAATTTCAATCGTATGAATAAGTATACGCTCAAAAAATTAATGTAACATTTATTTAAGGTAGAAATACTGTATAATAAAATGAACTTTTAAAAATAAAAACGAATGTATTATAAAAACGAAATTTACATGTGCTTTTTAAAGGATTATTATACATTAATATTTGAGTGTTTAGATTCTTTTTAATTTAAATTTGATTGTTTCTAATGGAGAATTCAAAGGATTGTTTTTATATGTAGAAAATTGTTTAACAGTATTGGAAAATGGCCAAATACTTTAGTCTAGCTAATAAATTTTTATTACTTCGTTGAAGAATGTTAAAGCATAAATGCCTATCACATCTACATCCCTTTAAACATTGCATTAATCTAGCTAACTTTCAAAATATAAATAATGGTTCATTAAAACATTTTCAGATAAAGATGTGTATGTTTAAATATATTCGTTTTTTGGAAATTTTCTACATGGATTTATTTTAAGTTAAAAAAAAACTACTTTTATTTCTGTTGCAAAAAGTATATTTATTATGACTTAAATATATTCTAACGCTTTAAAAATAAACAATTGATGCTATTTGTTTTAAATGTAGGCTAAATAAAGAAAAAAAGAAGTACCTTGTTTTTCTTGTCTTTGAGCTAATAACCTAATCAATATTTACATCTATAGAATTAATATTCCAATAATAATACAGAATATGTTTGTTTATAATATTCGGTAATACATACACGTACCGTACCTGTACATTACCTAAAATTTTATCGAATTTAATACGCGATTCAAGCGTGCTTTTTTATTCAGTAAAGTTTCTAATAAAATGTTATCGAAAAAAATATTTTATTCGGCATTTATTTAGACAGTTTTTGGAAATTAAAAAATATATATATTAAGTAATAACAATATTTAAATGATATGAATAAGTGCAGGCAAATAAAAAATTTACTAAATATTTCTTTAGATAAACAAATTATGATTATATAAAGCTTATATAATGTTATTTTATTCGAAATCCAACATACAGAAATACGATGATATATTTAATTCATATCCACAACGTTGCATTAGTTTGCATTTTAATTTAATATTTTGTTAGTTTTTTATTATTATTATTTTTCGAAAATAAAAAAATTACCAAAATACTATTTATTTTTAAGGTTATATAAGTGTAAAGCTCAGAAACAGTGATTGAAAATGTATTTTCAAATTAAGAAAAGTGCATTTATTCCTTTTTAAAATAGTCTTTTCATCCATTTTTAGATAAATCTTGATGGTTTTTAAATATTAAAAAGGAGAGAATTTTTTAAATTAACTTCACTTGAATATTTAATATTTTTATAATGGTAGTATAGTAATAGACTAAACAAACAGGATCTTGAATCTAAAGAGCCAATGAATCGTTATCGAACGATTATCATATTTTGTTGTGTAGGTGGAAATAAATATTTTAGAATGTTGTCATACAACTCTGCCTACCGTCAAAATAACTCTTTATGGGCTGTCTTCACATCTAGTTAATATTATTATTAAATTAATTTGCCATTGTTTTAAAATAAAACTATAAATTACTAATAAGATTCTTTTAGAAAAGTTTATTCAATTTTTTAAAATATATTAAACTTTTTCAAAACAACATAATTGTTTTTAAATTATTTTTAATTGAAGATAAATTAATAATTACGTATTAGTTTGTATTTTATTTTTAAAATAATGGAAAAAAATGTATTTATTAAAGAATCGAGATATAAATACTGTATTTGATATGCTGTTGAATTGGGTAGTGTTTGCAGATAGTATTTATAATGAATTGTGATAATTGTATTATATCAATTAAATTCGCAATTATGATAGCACTCGACGTACACGCGACAATCCCAAAAATATCCAGAGTAAAACATCCGTTTGTGGTGTCGAGACGTGACGTCATAACATTCTAGTATCGGCGCCTTATTCCTGGTCGTCGGACAAATTTCTTCTTTGCTATCGTTCTATTTAGTAAACCCATTAAACTTTGTAATCTCCCCTTTTTTTAAATAAAAATTTTTAATAATATTTATGGATATACTCGACTGTCCACATAACTATATAAGGATAATGGAGCGTCGTTAATCAATGTAGTGTAAAGTGCTACTGATGTAATTATAGAAGTGTTGGAAACGAACCGGAAAGAAAGGTCGAGTTTTGGAGGTTCTGAGCAATTGCTTAACAGTGGTTAAGTCTAGTGGAACAGGTGGTCACCGACAAAATTTTGGGTGTGGGCGGTCTTTCGTAGGTAGCACTAACGTCACCTCCTCAGTGTCTGCACCCACTCTGGCACTTTTTAATATTCGTCCTCCTTAACTATTACAAATTTCCACAGACTGTTGACGGGTCGTGTCCGGTGACGTGTTGCAGGTGCTCAGATACTTCCCATCCATCGGAGCAGTAAAGGGGAATTGCCGACTCGTTCGTCCAGCTTCTTATACGTAGGCGGTATTTTTTCCCCTGCGTTACTTGTTTTGATTTCCCTGAGGGATTTATCAGTCTCACTATTTTACCATACATCGATTCGTATATCAATTGTTTAAGTAGAGAAAAGCGATACAATAGATAGCGAAGGTTGGATAAAAATAATTTCAATAGATGTATACAATTTCTGTTTTTGTTCTTTATTTCGATTAGAACGTACAGTACATTTGCATATATATAAATATATAATAAAGCAGCAAATTACCAGTCTGTTAAATTTATAAGTTTAAAAGTGATAATTAATAATTTAGCCGAAGAAAGGCATATAACTTAAGTACATCCATTTTTCCTGAAAGAAAATAATCGTCAAGGTCGAAGCTTACCTAACAGGTTCGTGTCGTCGTGGAAGGTATTAAGAAGAGATATACAAGCTCGAAATTCTATACGTGAACGTTTCATGCTAATGACTGAAGTAGCTTCGTGTCTAGTATTATCTACTGCCCTTCGCTGAGGTTATTTGCCCGACCCTAAAGGACGGTAAACAGGTGTTTCTAAGTAGTTCGCGATGATTTAATTTCTTGTTAAAAAGTAAGTTTTGTGAAAAACTTTAAAAGTGTATTCACAACCTATAACGTACAATGACATTGCGACTTCGTGAAGCATGAATGCACACCTTTTTATTAGACCAGATGGCTTTGAGTCTTGTCTCTATTGTAGGGGTAGTCCCCACCCACATGGCCGTGTAGGTTGCCCCATATCTCGGGCGTCATTTACAACGAGGTCGCTCGCTACTCATACATCTAAGATGGAATNAATTTGTTCAGAATAATATTTTAATGGTTTAATTTTATCAGTGTTAATAAGCTAACAATCAAAAAAATTTTTTAAAATAAACTTTATTTGCTATCTTAATGTAGCAGTTTTTTTTATAAATCAAAGATGATGATAAGTTGGGAAACTTAGCATCATCTTTGACAGAAAACAATCTGATTGATTTATCATCACAATCTCAGATGATAAATAAGCAAGATTGAAAAATTTTAAATATAACGTAAATATTTAATTCTGCAAAGTATTATAGAGTCATTGATCAAAGTGAATCTATATTTAAAAGATAGAATTGATACAAATTATTGACATATATATTTATTATGAATTAGAGAAAAAGTATTTTTCAGTGACGTTTTTGCTATAGAATTTTATAAACTAATAATTTATTTCCCCCAAAAAAGAGAGAGAGAGAGGTTTAAAACTGAAAATGATATATAGAATAAAAATATTACTTGGAAATGAAATTGAGGATAACCGAAAAAGATATTTTAAAGTGTATTTAGGTTGTATGCATACATTATTGTAACATGCCTAAGAGTATTATTTAAGATATTTATGAAATATGTTAAGATTTTTTTTTTGAGAGAGAGAATTTTGATAAATTATACAGTAATAAATTATTTGAAAATGTATTGAACTTTTTTATACAAATGCTAAATGTAAAATTTATTTCAAAATTTATCAAACAATTCTACACTACAATATTCTAATATAACAAAA
>NW_019389756.1:0-4073 GCF_000671375.1 Centruroides sculpturatus
TTATTCAATAGATATCCAAGTTTACAGTTCAGTTTTATTCAATTTGCATAGTAGTTCGTTCAATGTAGCCTTTTATTCTTGCATAAAATAATTATTCGAATTATTGAAATTTTGGAACATTTAAAATTTTTTAGAATTATAATTAATTTTATATATCTATCCACAAAAATGAAATTATTTTTGTTTTGGAATAAAAAGAAATAAAAATTCTCATTATTCTTTAATACAGTAGTTTAAATATCTTTAATAATATTGAAATCTATTTTATGACTCCCTTCTTTTGTGATTAATATAAACTTGATGTTTATATAAAATCATATAAAATTGTATGATTTATAAATTGCTACATATTTTTTGTTTTTCTTACCATCTAAAAATGATAAGCAGTTTAAACTTTTTAAACTGCTTATCATTTTTAATAGAAATGGAAAAAGTTTTTAAACTGAGATTCTATTTCCAGGAACAGACAATAGTTCACTTAATGATGGCTAACTAGAAACCAATTATGTTGTAAAAACAAAGATTTATTGTAATATTTCTTCAGATACTGTGTTGATCACTGACTCAAAGAAATGTTAAGTGGATTATTTAATAAACAAAAACAATTCTAAGGTTTTTTTACATATAAATTTCAAATTTTAATTTTTGAAATAAATGTAAGGATTCATTTTTATAAATACTTACATTAAAAAAATTTTATTATGCAGACCACAAGAGTAAAAGAATAACAATGATTATGTCATATCAAATTTACATCCATTAAACTGTTATTTTTACATTTGAATTAACATTCATTTTACTATACTGTAGATGAATACATATGATGATGATGAATATCAAGCAATTAGCATAATTCTTATAAAGTCTAAGGTTACAAAGAATATATTGTTACTAAATAATTCATTTTTTGTTTCTGTTACTTTTTAAATAATTTATATGAATTTTTCAAATTTTGTTTTTCATTTTTCTATAAATAAAATTTCAATGAGTTTTCTGAGTTTTTAAATTTTATTTTAATTATTAATTATTAAAATACAATAAAATAAATACTGAATTAAGAAAAGGGCTAAAATGTTATCAAAACTATTTAATCCTTGATAAATATATAGATTAATCTTATAGAAAGTAGTTTTATTTTCAGGCAAAATCAAATGGATTGTATCCTTTTTAAATTTTAAGAAATGGTATAATAATTGTACTTTTCTTTAACAGATTATAATATCAGACGCTTAATGTACTGGTATTAAAAAACAATTAATTGCATGATATAACCTATTTTTATTATATGTTATATTTTAAATTTTAAGTTTTAATATTACTACAATATAATCTTAAATATTTTTCAGAGTTTATGAAAAAAACAAAAAGAAAATTAATGGCCTTATATATTATTTTTGATATCATGGTAAAAATATTGGGAGAATAATCAGAAAATTATTCCTTATTTTCTAAAAAATCTAATTATATACATTTCAGTTCTAATTTGCATAAATTTTTTAATTTAAATCCTAATTATCATAAATTATATATTTGATTATTAATTAGCTTTTTTTTTTGGTTCAATAATCTTAAAACATTATATTATTGAACAAAGCATTGTGTTTAATTTAAAAATAACAGGGATATTAACTATTAGTTTGTGAGAAATCTGATAAGAAATAGGAAATTAATTTCTTTATGTTGATTGATATGTAAATTATTTTTTTTATCTTGTTATTCATTATTTATTATTAACTAATACCTAATTAAAAAATATTTATTGATAAATATTTTAATTAGTAGTTTGTAGTTTAGTTTCCTTACAACTTATTTCATGCAGGGGCAGATCTACATAGGGACTAATAGAGCTTAAGCCCTGGGCCCCCAAATATCAAGAGCCCACAAAAATTGAATTATTATCATAAATTTTTAATACTTTTTCATTAACAATGAGTACGTCAATATAAAGTTTGTCATTTAACACCATTTCATAAATAAATATATTTCAACTCTGATTTTGATGTTATTAAAAATGAATTTTAAACTCCAATTTAAAGATTCTTAAGATAACAAAAATGAGGCACTATTGGACTTCAATAAGCCCTAGGTCCTGAAAAACCTAGATCTGCCCCTGATATCGTGTGACAATATTTGTAACTATTTTTTTCATTGATTGTATTATTAAATAAATTGTTAGAAATTTATTCTTACATTATTTTAGAAGTTTGTGATGTTATTTTATATTAGAAATAGCATTAACAAAAATAAATAAATATTTTAAAAATTCTGCATGAAAATCATTACTACTCTGCAAAGAATAGTTTGTAGTTTGTTATGTTTGCAATATTATACAATTATTTGATTTTTTGATTTATAAACTGTTATTCCAATTTGAACATTGATATACGAATACATAATTGTAAATGGTCTGAAATAGGATGAAAACATTCTTGTTATGCTAATAATAAATTCAGTCTCCAGAAATAAGCAATTTTATTTCTAATAGTTCATATCAGTGTATATGACTTTGAGATATATTATATAATAGAAATTCAATTGCAAACATTTGTTGATATATAGATTTTCAAATGCTTCAAATGCAATGATTAGTTTATTTGTTCTAATATATAAAAAGTACTAAAATGTAAAACAAAAAGTTTTTGAAAACATTCAACTAAGTACTCAAAATATAAATATTGTCTGTTCAATTGGTTGGGATAATGCATATTATTACATAAATTTGTCACCATTATTTAGAAACTTTTATTGTAAAACTAAAGTAATGTCTTTTATAAATTTTTCTGTTCGATGGAGATTATTAATAAAATTGAAGACAAAGTCTGCCCAAAAGGGACCATCATTTATTTCTTGTGTTCCAGACTATACAGATTCATGGTGACCGACCATCCTTTATAAGCTATATGCCGCCAGAATTTTAAAAAGTCCTTTAAAAAAACAAATATAGCCAATATATCCAATTTTATAATTTTAATTGGATATATTTGTGTTTTTTAAAGGACTTTTTTAAATTCTGTCTTAAATAAAGTCACTATGAATGTGTTTAGTCTGGAACACTGGAAATAAACGGTGGTTCCTTTTGGACAGACTGTCTTTAATTTTATAAAGTAATGTCATTAAGTTGACATAAAAATGTGCTCCATTTCAACTATCCAAACAACATATTATATATACTAATTATTATAATAATAATTATGTAATTTTACATATGAAANTTCTGTTCGATGGAGATTATTAATAAAATTGAAGACAAAGTCTGCCCAAAAGGGACCATCATTTATTTCTTGTGTTCCAGACTATACAGATTCATGGTGACCGACCATCCTTTATAAGCTATATGCCGCCAGAATTTTAAAAAGTCCTTTAAAAAAACAAATATAGCCAATATATCCAATTTTATAATTTTAATTGGATATATTTGTGTTTTTTAAAGGACTTTTTTAAATTCTGTCTTAAATAAAGTCACTATGAATGTGTTTAGTCTGGAACACTGGAAATAAACGGTGGTTCCTTTTGGACAGACTGTCTTTAATTTTATAAAGTAATGTCATTAAGTTGACATAAAAATGTGCTCCATTTCAACTATCCAAACAACATATTATATATACTAATTATTATAATAATAATTATGTAATTTTACATATGAAAATTACATAATTATTTTTAATTTCTAGATAATGTTTTTTTTCTATTTTAAATTAATAGGTAATTGAATTTCAGATGTTTAGTTATGTTTTTTTTATTATAAAACATATTTATGTAAAATGCTGTTACAAATTCTACATATGTAGCAAACATCACATATCTGACAACTTTTTATTTATACAATTATCATTTCTTCAAAAGAAAGAATAGAATTTATTTTAAATATAACATTTGATAAATTGTGTGTGCATGTGTGTAAATTTAAAATACAGTAGAGCATCGATTACCTGACTCAATTGGGGACTCAGGTTGGTCAGATAACTGAAAAAATCGGATAACCAAAAAGAATGAAAAAAATACATTATTAGTATAGTATATTAGTATATTGCTATTAACCTATTTCGTGTTGAATTTTCATCAATGTTAAGCCT
>NW_019389757.1:0-7145 GCF_000671375.1 Centruroides sculpturatus
TATTCATCTTCAGGAACATAAAAATAAAATGAAAAAGTCCTTGGATAATACAGAAACATCTGATGCTTATCAGTTTGAGCTATAGTTATAGTTATATAGTTATTGAACATGTGTTTCATTTTGGTTTATAAATTACATAATGTACTGTACTGTACTATACTGTACAATCCTAGTTGGAGAGTACTAGAATAATGCAAGAAAAACAAATTATTCAATCATATCTATCTTTTGAACAGGATTTCTTAGTAGTCAAGAGATCAAATAATTTTAAGACCCCACTATATTACAAAAGGAATTAAAATTTTAACTTTTTAAACAGTAAAATTTGACAAAAACCAATGATAACATCTAAGAAATATAATGAAAGGAAATTAATTTGAAACAAATATTTTTGAGATTCTGACCAAATGCTCCTGCTAATCCACATGTAAATAGAGTATATCTCTATTATTTTAGTATTACTTTTAGGAAGTCTTCTTTAATGTCATAAATTTATTTTTTAAATATAAACTATTTCTATTGTCTAAATTCAAGACATTGTGGCTGTTTCACTTATTAGGATGTTTAGGATAAGTTGGTATAGATGTAAATATTAATAGTCTCTTAGAGAAAGATTTACTTTTGAGGTATCCCATAAAGTCCTATTATTAAAAAATATAAAATTATAGGATATCTGTTTCAAACAAATTTTAAATGAAATTTGAGATGAGGATTGAGATTTTTTACTTTCAAATCAGTTTTTATTAACAGAAATATTTCATTTCATTTTTTGTTTTACCTAAAATGTGTATAATACAGTGATTTGAATAATTAAATTGTACAGTTCTATAAAATGTTCATATTGTTTTTCATGACAAACCATTCAATCAGCACTTGTTTCTTAATACTAAATATCATAATGAGTTAACATTAATATTATTATTATTATGATTTTTTAAAAATATAAAAAATTGCATATAAAAAGAAAATAATTTTAATCTTTAATTTTAAAAATTTATTTAATAATGTGTAATATCAATTTAATAGAATGGAAAATATAAATTAGCAGTACAAAACACCTTTCAAAAGTCAACTTTACATTTTATTCTTTATCAGAGATGTATGTCAATGATATTAAAACTGGCATTTGTCAACCATGTGGTGAACCAAAAATTATCAAGGAAACAGTAGCGACAGCATATGTTAATGGAAATAATTTGCTTGGCCCAGTGGTTGGAAATTTTTGCATGAAATTAGCTATTAAAAAAGCAAAGGAAGTTGGAATTGGATGGGTAGTAGCTAAAGGTATTAATTTCAATATAATTAAAATCTAAGCAACTATAATTCAAAAATAACAAATTTGATTTTATAATATGAAATTTTGTATATTATTATTATTATTTTTTTTTCATATGAATATAAGGATCAAATCATTTTGGTATCTGTGGATGGTACAGCATGTTAGCCAGTAAAGAAGGATTAGTTGTATGTACCTTTCAAAATACTGATTTTAGAAAATTTCATCTTTTGTAAAATCAAAAACTGTATTATTACAGTATTTATAAATTCTACATTGATTAATTAATTTTTAAAAATATAATTTTATACATTATTAAACTTTCAAAATTAATTCTATTATAAATTATATTTATTTTCAATAACTTTGAATTATTTTTAGGGGATCTCATTTACCAACACTTCTCCAATTATGGCAACCACACGAGGGAAAAAGGTTTGTATACAACATCTATTACAATTCTTTTTTCTATAAAATCTAATTTCAAAGAGACTTAACTGTTAGATACAATATTTAATGCAGAATATTTTCACTGAGAATAATACTATAATGTAATAAAAGTTTGGCATAAATAATTTAGTAACATTTAATATAAAGAATTGAATAACAGTAATAATAAAATCAAATTCTTTAAAATATTAAGAAAATTTTTTCTCACTATTAAATTTCAATCTCTTGTAAATTAAATTACATCAAATTCTACATTATTGGAGAACAAAATTTGTTTATTAACATTTCTCAAGTATTTTTGAGTGTTTTTAGCTCATCTGCAGAACTCACCATTACTGTTAAATGCAATTTTCAGAAACAGCATTGTATATATTAAATCCTTAAAATCTTTAATTGCATCATTTTCCTGTTTTAATAAGAAAGACAAAAATTGTATTTGAAATTATAACAATTTTTACAATAATGTTTATTACTATTTATGTAATACAAAATTTAGATTATAAAAAATTAAAAATCAGTTATTTTTCAAGAGTAATCCAATAAACTGAAAACAACATATATAAAATGAATAGTCATATTACATATTCTCAGAATTATTTAAAAATATAGATATCTAAAAATTTTAAATATTCCACTTTGTTCAAAAGATAAAATATAAATTTTTGCTTTTATCTCATTTACTGTTATAAAATTCATAAATATTTAACAACTTGTCCAATCTCTTGGCTTTTAAATCAAGTTTTAACTGATTTGTAATTATTATATGTAAAGTTATTTCACATGTAATTACTAATGGATATATATTTCAAATTAATTAATTATTGATTTATTTTTAATTTTCTTCAAAAGGATTTTTAAAAATTTTATAAATCAAAAAATTAAGCATTTTCTCAGTTATGATTATTATAAGATTTTTACAAGTCAACAGTATTATTTTTACATATCACTATATAAGTGTCTAGAAAAAATCCACATAAAATATTTCAGGCTCTAGATGACAGCCAACAGTTTTTGATTATGCTGCACATGCTATAATTTGAAGGTGCATGGGATGCTGTAGAACAGAGGTTGGCAAATTTTTTGTTACTAAGGATGCAATAAAAATTTTAAAAACCACTGAGGGTTCAATTTTTGAAAAAAAATCACAATTTTGTAATAAATAAACAAAATAATTGTCTTGAAATAAGTATATTTATACAAAATAAAGATTATACATGCACGTAATAACTAAAAAGTGAAAATTAAAAGTACATACATAAAATAACACAAAATAAAATTACCAGTACATATATTTGCACTCATGACTCTAGAGGGTGCATCTGAAATGAGCTGCAAGTGCTGCATTGCTGACCCCTGCTGTAGAACAATTTAGAATATTTTTCTGCAATTGATTTTCTACTTTCAAATTAGCAATGAAAGAAGAAGTTTTGTATCTAAGAGTGAACAACTTTACAAATTAAATAAAACATTAGGGAAAAGTTTATTGTAAACCATTATGCAAATAAAGGATTTTAAAACAGACTATATATTGCATTTTCTGACATTTTGACTGTGGATTATTGTAAAGAAAAGGGGTCTGGAAAAGCAAAAATTCTAACGGAAGCTAAGTTGGAAGGATTGAAGAGAATCTTTGAAAACAGCAACAAGGTTTCAATTTGATCTGTAGCACTGAAACTAAAAATTTCACATGGTGTCTCCACGAGGCTTTGAAAACAAAAATACATTAAATATTAAAAGAAGCCAGATCAAGTAAGTTCCCACTACACCAAAACCATACTGCATTGCTTGAAACAAGAATGGCTTTGTTGAAATGGAGGACAACCTTGCAAAAATGTCAGAAATTAGGATAATTGAGGATTTTTGAGCAATTTTCAAGATTGTCATTTACAAAGTGGAAGGCAAAAAACTTTAATCAGTTCATAAAGTATTGTATAAAAAATATGAACCAAAGTCTTGTAAAGAAACTTGAACTGCACACGTGAAGTTGAATCAACTGTCAATGGAAACATGTAGAATTATAAAAATAAAAAGATAATGTACAGCTTTTCATCACCTTTCAAATGATAATTTAATTCATAGTTTTCTTTTTCCAAGATAAAAACTGTTACACAAATTTGTATGGATTTTTTTCCAGACACCACTATATATGACTATTTGAAACCATTTCATTTTAAAAGTGTTTTTAGAATTTTACATTACATCTATATATATATATATATATAATCGAGATGGGTTGATAATAATAATCTATACTAATATTATAAAGAGGTAAAGTTTATAAGTTTGGATGTAGGAGGTAATCTCTGAAACTAATCATCCAATTTCAAAAATTCTTTAACCAATATTTAGAATGGACCTTCAGGGTGGACATAGTCTGTATATTATTCCGTTAAACATGCATATAAATTAAAAGATATAATCTAGGTAAGTGTTATATTTTTGGTGTCAGCAGTTGGCAAGGGGCAAGACGCATACTTATACAAGATAGGTAACCATGTGGCGCAGTCATGTGGTCAGTAAGATACTCAGTGCACGTGTCCGAACTTGTAGTATATAAAGTTGGGGAAAGTTGTAAAGTTGTAGTATACACGGGGAACCCATGCACATAAGTTTGCTTTATTCAAACTCTTAGTCTTAATGTTCAATTTTATGTTTGAATTCATATTTGTGAATGGTTTGAGAAGATCCAACTTATTTTTCGAATTTAGTAAACTAGAAGAAGAACCCAGAAGGGGTTACGAAAACATTTGTTATTTATCACTTAGTGGTCCTATGTACTAGTTAGTGGTTGCTTTGAATCTTAATTATTGTTATCCCAGTGTGGTAAGCAGATATCTAAAAATTTTCTAATTAGTCTTGGAAGAGGGGGACCTAATTCTTGCACTCAGTGAAAATGGGTAAGATCGACTATAATCTAATAATCTTAATCTTTCCTATTGTTTTTGTTCGAGCAACACTGGGCTCATCTGCTAGTAATAATAATAATAATAATACTGTTAACTGTTTGGGCTGTAAACCTTCAACTTTTAACTGTTAACTGTTTGTACTGTAAACCTTCAACTTTTAACTGTTTGGGCTCTTCACTTATGCAGAGCCCAAACAGTTAAAAGTTGAAGGTTGAAATTTGGTACACAGTTAGGGTACATCATGAGAATGTACTGTACACTAAGAAGGGATTTTTTGAAATTCCCCCTGCGGGGAAGAGGTTATTAACACTTTCCCTGTGGAGAAGTGTTAACAATGGAAGTGTTAAGAGAAAGCAATGTGCAAGATTTACAAGTGCAGATGCAGTTTTTTGCGTTTTTGCAGGAAATTAAACATATTTTTAGACCCATCTAAAAATTTTCTAATTAGTCTGGAAATGGGGGACCTAATTCTGCATTCTGTGAAAACGGGTAAGATTAGCTATAATGTAATAATAATAATCTTTGCTATCGTTACTTTTTGCCCGAGCAATGTCGGGCTCTTCTGCTAGTTATGTGATAATTTTGAAATTAATTGTTATTAATACATACTATTAAATTAACTGAAGACTTTAAAAACTATTTTATGAAATAATAACATGATTGTTATACTATATGACTGTTCATATCATTTGGAAATGTTATATTTTTATTAAAATGAATCTATTTATATATAAAAGATGAAAAACTATCTTTTGACATTAATTAACCTTAACTGAAGTAATAAAATACAAATATACAAAAATTAAAAATTAACAAGTATTTTTGATAAGTTAATCATTAAATATACAGATATCATTAAATTTACAGAAGTACTTGTAACCTTCTATACTAGAACAATATTATATCACTATTTCAATTAATTCTCTCTTTAGAACAATTCTACTATTCAATGCTTGTTTGCAAATCATTCATTTTATTTCACAAAACTTTCATATATTTGGCCATAAATGTGTTTCAGACTTTTCCTCCTTCCAGTTTTGTGCAATTTATTATTATGTNACAAGTATTTTTGATAAGTTAATCATTAAATATACAGATATCATTAAATTTACAGAAGTACTTGTAACCTTCTATACTAGAACAATATTATATCACTATTTCAATTAATTCTCTCTTTAGAACAATTCTACTATTCAATGCTTGTTTGCAAATCATTCATTTTATTTCACAAAACTTTCATATATTTGGCCATAAATGTGTTTCAGACTTTTCCTCCTTCCAGTTTTGTGCAATTTATTATTATGTTGGGTTTTGTGAGTTATACTCGGTTTACACTGGTGGCAGGGTACTATGCCGGACCAGAGTCAAGGCATAGTAACCAAAACAGAACAAAAATTAAAAAACTGTGTCAGTGTGTCTGTGTCTGTGTCTGTGTGTGTGTGTGTGTGTGTGTGTGTGTGTGTGTGTGTGTCTGTATTCAGGAATTTACTAACAATATGAAATGTATTCAATGTAGTGGTCTTCTGTATGTGATATAAATGTTTCTATTAAATTGTAATGTGCCCAGGCTTTTGTGTAGTGTGTGGAGTATGACACCTGTAGAGGAAAGAATGACAGGTATAATAAGAACCCTATCCATCCTCCACAGATGCCTTATTTCCTGGGCAAGTTCTGTGTACTTACTGACTTTTTCAGTGCATGTGTTTTGTACATTGTGAGTGTTTGGAATGGCTATGTCTATAATGTATGTGATTTTATTGTGCTTGTCAATGAGTGTGATGTCTGGTCTGTTGTGGTAAATTGTTTTATCTGTAATTATGGCTCTATCATAGTACATTTTGTGCGTGTTGTTTTCCAATACTGTCTGTGGAATGTATTTGTAGTATGGTTCATGGATGTCTAATAATTTGTGTTTGTTTGCAAGCTCTTGGTGTATTATGTTTGCTACTTGATTGTGTCTATGTAAGTAATCTGTCTGCGCCAAGAGCTTGCACCCAGATGTAATGTGGTGTATAGTTTCTGGCATGATGTGGCATTTTCTGTATTTGTCATTTGTGAGTGTTGTATCTTTGAATTTGTGTCTTCTGTAGTTTCTAGTATTTATGACCTGATCCTGTATGGTAATCACAAATCCTTCCATCTCCCCAAAGAGACATCCCCGAGCTAACCAGCTGTTTGACGCAGTTTTGTCAACAAAATCCTGGCCAGGTCATAAGGATGTTTGCCATGGAATACCTTATGAGCCCACGATTGCTTAATGGTGTCTATGCTTTTTATATGTTGTGTTGTATCCGTATGATGTGAGTGTAAGTTTAATGGTGTTATTTGAGTCTGCTAGAGTTACTGCTTTATGTAACTGTGATTTTCTTGTTTTTTGTAGAAAAATTCTTGCAGTGACTATATTTGTTTGTAGTGAAGGTTAACTATGTCAATCAGACCATGTCTGCCATCTTTATGTGGAAGGGTTAATCTTTCTGTGGTGGATTTAGGATGATGTTTATGCTTATTATTAT
>NW_019389758.1:0-4067 GCF_000671375.1 Centruroides sculpturatus
AAAATAAAATATCATTTACTATTATTAAACAATATGTTTTTATAGTTTACAGTAACATTAAATGAAAGAAAGGATAAGACATTAAATACCGTTGAAGTTATAATTAAAGGGAAACCTGGAACTTATGTTGGATTATCAGCAGTAGACAGAGTTTTATATAGCATGCATACAGGAAATGAGTTAACTCATGCACAGGTATTTTAAATAGAAACATTTCTAAGTATCAATAGTATTAATCTATAAAACAGAATTCTGTTTTATAGATTAATACTATTGATACTTAGAAATGTTTCACCACCAGCAGGGAGACAGGACCGTTAGAGAGTATGAGGAAGGGTTAAACAAAAGATCGAGAAAACTTAATCCTAGGCTTAATACAAAAATATAAATATATATAAAAAAAACAACTGGTGTATCACCACAATCTGAGGTTAACGGATTCCTGACCGAGAGAGAGAGTTTACATTTTATTTTTCGCGCGACCATAAATACCTTGTTCCGTCGATTCTTGAACTTCGTCGGACAATAGTGGATCGGGTGCACCCGGGTAGAAAAGTTCAAGTTCGTGGGAAAAAGTCAAGCTTGTAGACGGAGAAATCCGAATAGGGTTCCTGGAAGGAGAACCTCGACTGTCCAAAAAAGGGAGCAACAGTCGGGTGAACAAAAGCAGCGGACGTGATCGGCCATTGGGAAGCATACTCGAATATACTTTCTCAAGGAGGACGATTGGCGAACTCTCGTACTCTCCCCTTGTCCCTGAGTCTCTCTTTTTTTTAATATCACATTACGTTATCTTTTTTCTCCAATCGGGAATTTTTGATAGTAGTTTCCAGTGACACATTCGATGAGTTCCATGGGAAAGGAAACAACTCTGGAGAGAGAGATGTAATCTTTCTCCGGTAATAAAATGGATTTTTTTTAAGGATGAGAATTTCTATCAAAATTCGTCAGATCCGGTCCGTCACAAGTATATCTGTATATATGATTTCATTGGCAGTATTTAAACCATAAAACAGTATATTAATAAAAACTCTAAAAAGAATTTAAGTGAAATTGTTTAATTAGCTTCTATATTCGAACAATTTCTAAGCCAATTCTTAATTTGTTGTAACAATATGCCTGAAATGCAGATTTTAAACCCTTTATTTTCAATTAAAGTTATATAGACCTAAATTGTCATAGAGATTTAATTATTTTAGAGAGTTAATATAAATTATTATGCTTTAGCACCAAGCAAATATCAGAATCATTTAATCGAAGTCACCACTCCGTGCGTACCAAATCCTTGCTACGAAGACGAAGTTTGTATAGTGATTCACACCTGTTTATTTGGACGCGGATGTTTACCGTATTCTTGCGTTCCAGGTAATACGTGTTATTTATGTTTTATAATTCCGCATACCTCAATTTATTACGACAGTTATCGACGATATTTTTAAATAGGATGCCGAATGGGGCAAAGATCCAATCTAGTTGTGGCTAGAGGGACCTACGTGCAGTTACCTATGACTCCCGACGTTTATAATATTGTCTGTTATAAAGTTTGTTATTGTAACTTCAAAGGCGAGTTAGTAGATTGTATAAAAGCACCCTGCGGAAACAACGACAACTGTTGGAACGGCGGAAAGAAAATCGGTAAGTTTTAAATTTTTATTTAAATGAAAGTAGATTAGCGGAAAACGTAACGTAATTTTATCTAATAATAGCTCACAACACTAGGATTCAAAAAGGCTGCAATATTTGTTTCTGTTATGCCGGAACGTTAACCTGTACGCAGGAAAAATGCCATTCTTCGGGACGGGATCTGGAAAAAGGTTAGCATCGATTTAGTTTTTACTTAAGGAAATCGAAGTTTATTATATTTTAAACTAAAGTTTTACGTATCTTACCATCGTTTAGCTCTACCGTGTAATTGTCCGGACCATTACGTTCCCGTCTGCGGTAGTAATGGAAAAACTTACCCCAGCGCATGTGTAGCCAGGTATAAATATTAATTTTATGAAAAATTATCAAATTCGTAACGAAATGGCAATTTTTAGATGCGATTCGTTAACCGACGACCGGTTCGAATTCGGAGCGTGTTTCGATTCGGATCCCTGTAGTCCTAATTCGTGCAGCCCGCAACAAAGGTAATTTTAATACCGTTACTATTTCAATCCATTTTTGAATTGGGAAGCTTTTACCTGGGGATATTTATGCGAGCCATTTTTCCTCCGACCAGTTTGGCTAGACCTACAATGGAGCAGCTGGGAATCGACGTATTTGTTCCAAATCCATAGTTTACTTGAGAATCTAATCTAAAGTTAAATTCGCGTCACTCGGGCTAAAACTACGACAATCCTATTATTTACAATTAACAATATCAACGCCCATATTCCGTAATCAGAGTTATACTTAAAATAAACATTGGTATGTCAAATCTAGTTTGCAAAAAATTAGTAAAAATTACTCCACAAGACGGAGATGGGTTAAAATTGGGAGTAGACACTCGTGCAATCTCCTTATTCCTCTACGCTATTAAAACATACGACTGATTAATCTAAGATTCAAACACGTATTTTAAAAATTGTTATCGTATCTTACTACTTACTTGGATTAATTCGGTGATCTTTTTCCTTCCCTATTAAATGAATATATTTTCTTTCCGTACCTCTTTTCTGGCTTTTTTTAGACTTTATAACAATCCTCAATTGTTTACTTTTCCTTGCCACGACACCCCGAGTATCGTTATATTTTTTACACAATATTTCCCGGGCAAGTGGGTTTTTTCTGTTTGGAAGAAGTATCGTGTTTGTTTTTATTTTCTTCTACTGTCTTATAATAATTCCTGTAATACTATCTTTCCGAAATTAGTGAAATTACGACCTGCGTTGCGTACAATGGTCGGACTCGATTTGTGGTATTTTCTGGTTATAGTTACAGATTGGTTTATCAATAATTTCTATTAGATAAAAATGAAAATAAGTTAAATTTTTAGATCACTTATAAATGAATGATATTTTCCATACGCAACCTCAATCTCTTCGCTCGATTTGAAGAGTAAAGTAGACGTCATCGTTGTTGAACTCGTTATACGTTAATTAAAACGGAATGTGGTGAGTGTGGTTTAAAATATAGTCACAAAGTTTAAACGGTACGATTTGTGACATGCCTGTACAGTACTTAAGTTTTCTGTTCATAATTATAAATTCAACAATCTTTACAATAGGATGAACAACGATAAAGGTGCCAGTTTTACTCTTCGGATGGGGATAAAAAGTTGTTGCGTTTGTGCCACGGTGCGGAAATAATTGACATTAATTCTCGCTCGGGGTCTAGACCAGGGATGTCCAACCAGCGGACCGCACCGCGGCTCAGNTCACTTTTTAAACAATATTTAAGTGTAATATATTACAGAAAATTTATTCAAAATACTATTTTTAGTATATATAAAAATATTGTAAATATAGATTATAATATTTTTGAAATGTCCAATTCTCTTCAACACGCCTTCCATTTGAGGTCTTCATAATCAGTCTTTTGCAGACGTAAGTACATAAAACGGTCTTATCAGTGTGTTAACATTTTGGAAGCTTGCATATAATCCAATATTTGTTGCTATTTAATCCTTAAAATATAAATAAGGTATGCGAAAAACCATTTTTATTTTACAACAGTCATGCCAATGTAGAGTATTATATTCTTTTTGCACTTTTTGGTTATTTATTTATTTATTTATTTAATAAGTGGATGAAATGCTGCAAAATTTTTATTATACAATCAGCAATAATCATAATAAATTTATTTCAAACTATTTCATTTGAAAATTTTTAAAAATTGCTATTTGTACAAATTTGAAAAGTTATGTAAATTGCTTATTTTGTATATAAATTAATTGAATGTATTGCTTCAAAAAATTAATGAATCAAATTTAAATAACAACATAAGTATTATTGCTATATGTATTAAATAATAATATTCATTTCTGGCATTTAATTATTTGAAAACATTGCTGCATCTGCATGCAAATCTATGCTTGTTATTGATGTTTCAAAGCATAAATTATAAAAATTGTGTTAATTTTCGTG
>NW_019389759.1:0-4062 GCF_000671375.1 Centruroides sculpturatus
ATAACATTACAGTTGCTTAATGACTTAATTGTTATTGAATGATCACTAAAGCAAATAAATAAATTACATTTAATTTATTAACTTGTAAGCTTCATACAAACATATCAGGAAATAATTTAATAACAAATAAAATACAGAAAAATTATTCATTGATTTCAGAAACTTTAGATCTTGGATTTTACTTATTTATCCAGAGGAAAAAATTGCACCTTAAAACCAGAGTAAGAAATTTTTGTGAATCTTAAGATGTACATGAACATAAAAAGCCATTTTTGTTTTGGAAAAAAGAGGATCAAACCACAAAATTGAAAGTAGCCTAAATAAAACAGCATTATTATAAACAATGCTGTTTTATTTATGCTACTAATAATCACTTTACATTTAAAAAATTGCTGAAACGATTACATAAATTAATTTCATTTATTTAATTTATACTGTGAAAATTTTAAAAACTCTTCAACTGTTTAACTGGAAACAACTCAATTCAAAATGTTATTTTTTCTTTTTTAACAAAAAGTTACAAAGTAGCCAACTGTTACACAGATATATATTGCTACAGTATTAACAATTCTTTCATATCATTGAATATTTCTTTTAAAAAAGGAAGAGAAATAAAAGAATAAGTAATGATTAAAATTTTACTAATATAAATTTTATATTTATGAATTAATAAATATATATTTATTAATTTAATTCATAAATATAACATAACATAATTTAAAACCTTAGGTTTAGAATATTATTTTACTTTTACATAAGTACTAATACATAGAACATAACATGGAACAGAACATATTACATAGAATCTAATATTAATTTTACATAAGTAAAAGTAATATTATAAATAATAAATATAAATACTCTTTTACATAAGTGTATTTAAATATAAATATAATTTAAATATTCATAGCTATCATTAAAGCTTAAATATTTAAATTTTAATAAGTCAGAATTTAAAGATTTCATTAAGATTTTAAGGTATAAAAAGTATTTATTCAACTTTAAAATGGAGAATATACAGTATTTATTCATATTATAAATGAGTGATTTTTGTGACATATAAATTGTAATTTTTCTTAGAATCATACAAGAGAAGAAAAATATTTA
The DNA here is from genome assembly GCF_000671375.1 of Centruroides sculpturatus. Lineage (NCBI taxonomy): Eukaryota > Metazoa > Arthropoda > Arachnida > Scorpiones > Buthidae > Centruroides > Centruroides sculpturatus. The sequence continues at coordinate 1,108 of NW_019389759.1, forward strand.
GATAGCATCAGATACAAATTCACTTTTGTTTTTAATTCGGGTATTTAATCCTACAATCAATTCATACAAGTTAATAATTAATAACTTATTAATTATTAAATTATAAATTTTGCAATTTTTCAAGATATTTAATAAATAGATAATAGTAATTTTACAATTTATTTCATGAAAAGAATTAACATTTTTGATTCTCTAGAAAACCGAATATTTCCTAAAAATCGAATATATTAAATCAATATCTGATTTAATATAATATTGTTCAATATTAATGAGTCTATGTCTACATGTTACAAATTGTTCAGTGAAAAGTGAGATTAATAACAGAATTATTCAGTTATATTTTTAAATTCTGTTTTTACTAATGATCAAAGATATGACAAATAAATTCTTATAAAGACGAGAAATCCAGGTTCATATCCGCAAGACTGCCCAGAGCTCGTATGGAGTCATGGGTAGACTGGGTCCCTCTTCGCTTTAGCAGGTTTTTTTTTCAACAAACTAAATGTGTAGAATTTTTTATTAATTAAAGGCTGTCTTAAATATTTTATTTTGTTAGTAAAAATAACATTAATTTATAGGGGTTGAAACCGTTACGGTTCCCCTAAGTTTTCTGCGGGCTACGGATAAAAATCCCTGGCTCCTCTCTCTATCGATCCAGGTTCACCAGATTCTTCAAGAATAGTTCGGATCATGAGGCTTTTTACGTAATCTCTTATGTATCTGGACGATTTTATTTCCAGATCAACACGTAAAAGGCAAAGCTGGTTATATAATCTATTTTAAATAATTTAATAAGTTTTACAAACATTTTTATTGTGGATATGATAAATATTTTTCATTAAAGTAAAGAAAATACAATTTAAACAACTCTCTACAAAGCATTCTGCAAGCTAGCATTCTAGCAAAGCTTTCTTGAATCTATTTTAAGTCTACAAAATAATAGAGTAAAACTATTTTAAAGATATGAAAAGAAATTGTATAATTGTATAATTCTCCTCTTGAATAATTAATTTTTTTTTACTTGATCTAGTGACTTGTGGGCACTAGATCAAGTCCATTATGGATTGGGCCAGATCCACACTGGGGCTGCCGGGTGGTGACGGGACTAGACATATCTGGACCGACCATCCCCAAAATTCCTAATGTTTTTCGATCCATCCTGATCGATCCTAGATCCTCCAGAGTGGTAGGCTGCCACCTTAATCCTAGGGCCATCCGACCGTCGTAATAACTATTACAATTTATTTTCGAATATCTAATTAAATAAATTATATTTATTACGATTTAATACCAGGAAAATGATCTTACTTAAACATAAAAGGTTACCTATTACGTTTAACTATTAATATTTGAATAATAACGCTTATTTTTGGTAGTGTAGCGATTTCTTCCATAGTACATTTTCCATACAGTTTTCTAGGAACCGCTACTGACGTCTATTTACTTTAATATTTAAAAAATATTCAGCACATGTTCGAATTCAAGCTATGTAACTCGATAAAATAAATACACACACACAAACAAAAAAATATATATATTGCATAGTGTACTTTAACAAATACTACATTATTTTTTCTTCTGTAATGTGTTTGGAATATTATCATAAACCATTGAAATTTATTCGTAAATTTTATCTTTAAGAAATACAGAAAATTCTTCCGTTTTTCTTATCGTAAAATACCTGAATATTCTTAAGNTTATTCTCCTCTTGAATAAAAACAAAAGATAAAAAATTTGATTTATTGATGAAATATATTTTCGACAATCCAAATTTTACACATTTCCTTTTATATGTCTATATATTATCTTTTACCCTCTACTATTAACTCTATTTTAAATTTATTATTTATTACTTTGAAGCTTCTTAAATGCAAGCGTTTTCTGAAACTGTTGACAAATGTCATGAAGATTAAATATTCTGGATTTCTAAGTAATTTCTTTACGTATTTTGTACATGTAATGTTATTCAGAATCGTGTAACATTATGTCACGATAATCGTTCTTTATCGTAATTAATAAATATGCAGTAAAATTAATAAATATAATAAGTAATCATAAGTTCTATAACTTTATCAAATAATATACTAAAGTATAATATAATTCGTTAATCATTGAATATTTTAAATTTTAACACCTTAACCACCTTTTACAACTGATATTTAAATTATTTAGCGTTATTTCAAAATGACTAACAATTAATACAAGCATTAACAAAATCACTTTATAATAGCTGTAATCTGCTAAACTTTATAGCTATTCAATGATTTTAATATTGATTATATGATTTAAATTACCACATTATAAATGTCACGATAAATCCAACGAATTTTAATAAGAAAGAACTAATAACAGAGAATATATTTTATTTTCTATTATTAAGTCTACTAGGTCACATTTCTGAGCATTTAAAATTTTTACAACGTTTATAATCGAGAAATAATAATGTATAATGGTAATAATAAGTATAAGTAATGCGTATTTTTAATTTGAAATTTTCAATAATTTAATGAGAAAAAGTGAATAAATTCCTTTAAAAATTCGCATTTCTTAAATAAAAGTGGAAAAATTTTCCAGATGCGAAGTAGAAGTTCATGAAAAAATAAGCTCGAATAAACAAAACAGAAGCGTACAATATACCGTATGTAAAGAAGATTAAGGAAAAGTCGAAAGAAATACGAAGAATACTATGTTAAAATTGGAAAAATAACGATTTATCGAAACACCAGGATATTCAGAAGTTAGGAGAAGAATAACAATAATGAATGAAAGAAGAACGTTTATAATAGAAGCACACGCTCTGTAAGGTACACAACGCATATCAACGATACGAGAGGAAAGAAAAATACAAAACTTGCTTTCCCGTCAATATATAAAATCCGATTTATAACTTTTATAAAGTCATATTTATGGATACGATTAACCAACGTCAAAACATGTATTTGATATTAATAAATA
>NW_019389760.1:0-1407 GCF_000671375.1 Centruroides sculpturatus
ACTTTATCTTTCTTATTTCACTTTTCAATATGATATTCGGTTATACATCAATTTTCTTTTTATTATATTCTGAAGGAAATTTTGCATAATTTGGCAGCCCTGGCAAACTTCTTATGGACCCCCAGGGGCCGCAACTCTAAACTAGTGTTTCTTAACAGGGGGCCGCGGCCCCCCTGTTAAGAAACACTAGTTTAGAGGGTTTTCACTGTACAGTAGAGCATCGATTATCCGACCCCCGATCAACTGTCACATCGGTTAACCAACCGCATTCTAGTTGGCAAATTCAAATGTCCGCTGGTGATGCGGCGCTATAATATTTGGTTATGTCTTTGCTACTTTAATATTATTTTCGTTAAATTTTTGGTGTTTTAGCTGGCAACACTGGCTCAACCATGAAAGGGATGCCAGTATTTAAACGAGGCTTAATTTTCTAATTATGAGTGGTTGTTTGTTTTGTAAGCAATAAAATAAATTAAAAAAAAATTTTTAACGACACAATAGCAACGATTATTATTTTAAAAAATTTTGTTAGGCTTAACATGGAGGAAAATTCAACATGAAGTAGGTTAATAGCGATATACTAATATACTAATTACATGAGATATAATAATATACTATACTAATAATGTATTTTTTCATACTTTTCAGTTATCCATTTTTTCAGTAATCCGACAAACCCCAGTCCCCAATTGAGTCGGATAATCGATGCTCTACTGTACTTTTGTATTATAAAATATCTTTAATTAAGAAATATAATGAGTAGCATACAAAAAAAGATAAATTCTGTTGTTATTTTATTATTTTCCTTGGTTTTGAACAACATGATGTGAGAACAGTTTTTTAAACAAAATTTTGTATGAAATATTTTAAAAAGAAAGTTCATTTTTATCATAGTTTTAATTCAAGGTTTAATTGTATAATATATTTTGTTTAAAAAATATAAAAATTCCCTTGTTTTCATTCTCTTCTTCCACTGTTTCAACACACTAGTGACAGTCCAAAACAATTTTTGTATATTAGTGATATTTTTATATTTTTAAAAATCATATGACTTATAAACTTTGTCATATCATGAGTGTGACTTATAAAACTTATTATTAAAAGGTTGTATGTGATTTGATTGTATAAGTCAGGTGTGGCCAAACTTTTATCCCTTAGGGGCTACTTTTTTGGTAAAATATGAATATGGGCAAACAATTTTAGGATTTTTATATGCACATGCATTAACATTCATTTGCATTGTTTATCGGGATAAATACAAACAGTATGGGTATGTTGCACAGACAGTCTATTATTGTAAGAATAAATTATCAAATTAAGATTTTTAAACATTAATTTAAGTGAAAGCAAATTGTTCAACTTTAGCTTCGCGGGCTACTTTCAAAACCTTTGCAGTCGACCGGTCGA
>NW_019389760.1:3646-4084 GCF_000671375.1 Centruroides sculpturatus
AATTTAAATATATATATACTGTATATATATTTAAATTATTAAAGCATATAATGTACTTAGAAAAATGTAAATTTTTGTGAATGAAAAAATGAAGATAACTGAAAAAAGTTACTAAAAAATAAGAATTCAGCATTCAGAAATTTGAGTGGTCATCATCTGACCACTCATATTGATGTTCCAGACTGCCAAAGAAAAATTTATAAGATTTAACTTGAATCTGGGTAATTTATATTTACCCAGATTAAAGTTAAGGTCCCAGAGCAGTAGGCCAACATCTTTACTGTCTTCTTTATCCAGCTGCCATCACAATGGAATCATTATGGAATTGAGTGAAGAATGAAGAACAATGCACCAATCCTTAGCTAATTGCCCATGCTTGAGTTTTTCGAGCCATTTACATAGCGTTACATAAAAAACAAGCATTTGGACCATGGGGAA
>NW_019389761.1:0-1006 GCF_000671375.1 Centruroides sculpturatus
AACCTACAACTACACGATTTATATTTTAAAAATAATTAAATTCACTTAGCATTCAAAACTTGCGAATTTTGAAAAAAACAAATTTGCCGATTAAATGCGGACAACCGTTTAACTGAAGTAAAACGGGTTTTTCCCTTGCTATGGATGTCTGCCTAGTTCAGTTCAGCCACATTCCGCTACAGTTTGCCTTTATTATCAGTTCGAAATGGGGTGGTTCCATAATACCCGCAGTGTTCCATAATACCACCTTCTCCTCTACTGTATCATTAAGCAAAATAAATAAAATGTGTGGCGCCATCTGTTAACAGATTTTCTTCTTAAAAGTTTCTACACTTTTAATTACTATAAAATGGCAAAAGGCTTAATTTTGAGCTACGGATAAATTTCATGAAAAAGTATAAACGTTACTAACGAATAAAATCTTCATTAAGTCCTACCCCTCTCGAGATATAACACAGGACTCCTCTCTATCTCCGCACTCCCTGGACCTTTCGCGACTAAAATGTAATGGCATCAGTGCTCCTCATATGCAAGCCGCCATGCCAAATTTCGATTCCAAAAATGCAGTGTGCCTAAACCACTATACTAAATCTCAGAGGAACTAAATTGAATTTCTCTGCAGTACGTAGCAACCAGTGGCAACAATCGAAAATAGCCAAAAATTTGCTGTACTGATGACTTTTTTATAGAACACCAAATTTTAAATGAGCTCACTGTATTTTAATGAAACAAAATCGTCGATCGACAGGTTTCTGCTAGTTATTATCAATTTTTTCCGCAAAATTTTAAATTAAAATATTTTCTGTTTTCATTAATTATATTTGTATAATCTGCATATCAAACATTCTAATAAGTATAAATAAAATATAAAGTCAATATTATTTATAAATTTGTTTTGTTCGTTTTAAACTTAAAAAATATAGCCTCGCATAGCGTTCTAGAACGCCTCGAGTTTTCCTAGTATTTATAAACGTGAACTATCGTGTTTCCCAACCTTTTTGGATTA
>NW_019389761.1:2438-4303 GCF_000671375.1 Centruroides sculpturatus
GTATGGGAAGTAGGACGTGGGCACTGAATGTGTCCCCAGCCGGCGTTGTAATAACCGTCGATGGTTAAGTAGTTAGATTATATACGCTGGAAGAGGAGATCGGATCGGAGGTCCGGATAGCGTAACTGGCAACGCATTTGCACGGTAAGCAGGAGTTGTGGGTTCGAGTCCCGCTCCTGGCCGATTTTTTCTCCCAGCGGTTCCAAATTATTTAAATTAATTAAAAATTATTTATAATTATTAATATTAATAAGAGATGGCGCCTAACGCTTACCTCTAGTACCAAATTGATTACGTAATTTATTTAATAATTAGCATAAAACTAGCCCGATAGATTTTCGGCAGTCTGTTGGTTGTAAAATATTTGTGTAGTCCAAGACATAGCCAAAGATTGCAGCGCCACAGCACTAGCAAAAATTTAAATTTCCAACTGGAATTCTTTCGGATAACTGACGTTTCGGATAACCGACTTTCGGATAAACGACATTCTACTGTACTTTCTTACTACGTTTATTTATATGTAATAATAAAAATACATACATACGCAGTCTCGCATTTTTATTAGTCTTGTTTTTTCCGTTTGAAAGTGTTAAAGAATCTGTCTAATGTCGATTGCTTTTATCTCTTCTTCAGGATTTTTCAGAAGTAATTAATAGCAATGCAATTGTAGAAATCCCCAAGCCTCAACTTGGTTTGGATGCAATTCTAAGACCGTTGTTCTGACATCCTCACACTTTTTCAAAGGATCTTTAATAACAGATATCGGCATTAAACCTCTTTTTCAGAAGAAGACATATTTCACCGAGTTTCTTGGTGTTCTTCGTTCAAGAGTTCTTGGCGTTCTTCTGTCGACAGATTTGTTTCATGTTCTATTATGAACTTTTCGATGTTCTTTATTTCTCAGATATGATTTTTGTTACTCTTTTAGCTGCATGAGTCTTCTTGATTATACAGTATTTTTCTTAAATATGATTGAACTGAGGCTTATTGTAGACCTGTTCACGCCATACTGCCCAGCAACATTAGGCATCTTCTGCCCACTCTCTACTTTTGCTATTATACTCTCACCTTTCGAAAAGAAAAACAGACGCGAAACTTAACGAGTGCCCGCCCGACAGTCTCACGAATACATAAAAGAATTGTTTTGTCAAAAAAATAAAAGCCTGGGATTCAAAGTTCGGAGGAATACTATTCGATCAGTATATATCGGGTTGAACGTTGATGTCGACTTCTCCCACACTCCGAAAAGTTTCGAATTGTTGCCCGAAGATAAGGGAAGGCCAATTGGTATTCATAATTTTACGTTGCTTTTTTTGTGTTTGTTCTGTGGGGTATTCGTTATCTGAATATAAAAATCAGTCGCGAAAGTGTTCGTTATCCGATGTGTTCGTTAACTGATCACTAGACAGCGGATTTTAGGCAAATGCCTATTTTTTTCTTTGGCATATACATGGCTAAGATTTTGTATGAACACTTTTCATGAACATTTAGACCGAAACAATGGTATTTTATAATGCCTAAAAATGCTTATTTTGACGTTGCTGTCTATTTTGCCTAAAACATAAAGTTTAGTCTGTTTTCATATTTTTAAAAAGTTTTTATTAATTTTTCGTTTCATTTTACGCAAAGGTTTACTTCAATTCTTAAATTAAACTGCTTAAGTTTTATTTCTTTTTCCTGAAAATGCAATCAGACAGATTTATTTTTTTATTATTATTGATTACTTATATTTGAGTCGCAGTGCATGCATATATCAAGCAGAAAAAATTAGAATGCAATAATAACGAGAAATAAATTACACCCCTTGATGCAATTTTATAGTAATAAAATTAAAACTATATGAAATATTTTAAAATAAATACTTT
>NW_019389762.1:0-660 GCF_000671375.1 Centruroides sculpturatus
ATTTTTATATTATTATTTACACATTAAAATACGTATAATTATAAAAGGATTGTAAATATAAACATATCGAAAATTACTTTTTAAAGATTAAAAAATGGATTTTTTTTATTATAAGTTATTAAAAAAATTTCAGAAAGTTACTGTAATAGGTTATTACTGTTAAGTACTTTCTGTGTAATAATTTATATACATTTCTAGTTATACGTTGATGTTTAAACTACAGAATAAAGGTACTTTCCAGCTTCTATTAATTTATAATGCATAGTAATTGCCTCGAATATTAATTATTTAGAGTACCATTTTATTGTGAGTACTTTAAATAACAGTATAAGTATTGTAATATAGTGAAATACCAGAACTTTGATGTCAGTATGTAGTCAGTATACCTTGTATATCAGTATTAAGTGAGTAGACTTGACACTGTTTTTATTACATATTTGTACTATAAATTGCTGTATAAACACTAAATTACAATTTAAAATCAAATTTAATATACAAGTCGACCCCCCTATAACACTGTTGATTTTCCGTTTTATATGAATTCCATGTTGTACGAGTCACTTAGATTTTACAAATACATGTGCCGGGCTGTGAACGGCTCACGTATTTGTAAAATCTAAGTGACTCGTACAACATGGAATTCATATAAAACGGAATAAT
>NW_019389762.1:3539-4525 GCF_000671375.1 Centruroides sculpturatus
ATTAATTATATTAGAATAGATTTTTATTAAAATTAATGATTACATTAAATTTATTATTAATTTTTATTGCAATTCTCGTCAATTTATTTTTTAGTTTTCTATGAAAGTATGATATAATTTGGGGAAAATTTAACTAATTTTTAGCAATTAATTTTATATTATTTCTTAAAATATATTTCATATTATATTTATTACTAATTTTTATTACAATTTTAAGCAATTTATTCTATGGTTTCCCTCTTAAACTAGAAGGGTTATACTTTCGTACGGATGAAAGTTTACCATAATTTGAAGGGCAATTTAATTAATTTTACACTTATAAACAATAAATTTGATATAATTACAACATTTATTCAATTTATAAATTTATGTACAGTCGTTTAATTGTATATATTATACAATTTTACTCGCTTAAATAGTATATTGATATTAGCATCTACATAATGATAAACCAGTTTATATCGATGGTAGGTGTGTAGTATACAAATTAATTTCGGTTCGGAATTAACCGATAAATATCCATTTTATGCTATTACAGTAATAAATTATAAATTATGCTGCCATAGAATTAATTAAGTGTTACGTATATAAAGTTATACACTGTATAATTCCTCCATCTAAAGGGATTGTAAGAGGTTGGAGTCAGCATCATGATGCTGGCTCCAACCTCTTACAATCCTTTTAGATGGATGCTGATGCTTGTTGGGATGTAGAAAATTTTTTTAAAAAAATCAAAATAAAATTTGAAAAGATTCTAGTTTTGAATTTAACATTAAAATTCATTTTATGAAATCGTTAAAGGACAAATTTCCAGCTCAATTTAAAGTTAATCACTAGGAGAAAGGAGAAATTAAATTCTTGGTTAGGTGTGGAGAAATAATTAAATTCGTGTTAGAACTACTTTCAAAAATTAAAACTACTTTTGAGCTTATTATAAGGAATTTCTTAATAAAATATGCATTAAATCGATATAAAACAAATTTAAA
>NW_019389763.1:0-4064 GCF_000671375.1 Centruroides sculpturatus
AAAAGAGGACTTCATATAAAAAGGACAGGCACAATGAGTAAGATCGTGGAAGTTATGAATTGATTGTGTGTGTGTGACATGTCCACCTCACGTTGAGATCAACTTCGAGAAACTGTACCTGTAAGTTTATTTCCTCACTGACTGAACTTTAGAACATCAACGAACTTCAAGAGAACTACTTCGGAAAACCTAGGATTTGGGAACTTTATTAATCGATCAACATTATAAGTTAAGGTATTTATCATACCCGCGCACTATTGTATGCTCTCTCTCTCTCTCTCTCTCTGCGTAAACTAATTTCGAACTCAATTGTAACTTGAAAACAGAAAGGGGGATAAAGATCAATGCTGAAATCGCGATTTACATAATATATATTTAGCAATATACTAACTTGGCAACCTTAAATTCTGATGTATAACTAACTTAGATTTAATATAAATAAACAGTTATTTGTGTTTAAACATCTTTGAGTGCAGTTTCTTCCGTTCTTCTCTCCATTCACTCCATTCCGGTCCAAACCTCATATGTAACCGCTCGCACGAACTTGTGGTCTCTGTATCGTCCTAAGGATACAGTGGTGTCATCCTGACATGGTATCGAAGAGATACCGACCCAATGGTCACAGAATCATTAAATATCACAGTAACTGATGCTTGGAACAAAATCACAGATGAGGAGAGAAAAAATCTTATTAAAACAAAGTAGAGTTTATGAATAATTAATAAATAGGGTGGGCATATTACTTATTAATAATAAATAAAATTACTTATTTAAATGCTAAACTGGCTCTATCATTTTGGACAAATATATCTTTTGGGGTAAAATCGTCCAACATACAATTTCCCGCGCTTTTCCGTATTTTCAAACGAATGACGGTTGTCACCATGGAAACGCTGATCAGACAACTTTGGAAACACAACCATAGGTTGGCTGGAAGACATCATATTACCAGCGGACGTCTTGTAGCGCTACTAAGCGCTGATTGGTGGAATTCCATTTCCTTCAGTCCGTACAAAAGGATTGAGTTTAGCGGAAAGTTTAGTTCGCCTAGGACTCATCAAGGGAACTCACGTTCGTCTAGCTTCGCATAAGCTTGCCTAGAAGATTGTTTTGTCTCGCTGTGCAGTAACTAACATCGGAAGGAGTTTGTCGCAAGGTGTCCTTTTCGACAGACCTGTTGTCGTGGATTAAAAGTATTTGAACTTTGTTACACCTGACGTTTTGTAATTGTTGTTTGTGAACTTTTGTAACTGTACATACGTTTACTTGTAATATAAACATTTTTAGTGAAAATTCAACAACGTCTCTTATATCATATATCGTTTGTGAATTTGACTATGTCATATATCAAGGGATTGGCAACCTTTCAGCGGTGTTGTGCCAAACCTAAGTTATAATGTTATTTCGGGTTTGACATGATTCTACCAATTTTGTTATATATAGTATCAAAATTGGTTATAATGGACTTTGAAATCTAATAATTAAGATTTAATTTTTAGTAATTTCTGTTTGATCAGAGTGCCACGTTTGGCATGTGCCATAGGTTGCTGACCCGATTTAGAATATATTTTGTTTGTACACATTTTCAGTTTTCACATGCTATTCATATATGTAATGTGTTCATGTGTGTTTTTTTTAGGTTGATTATTATTTCTCAGTTTTTGAAATTGTTTATTAAATTACAATACACACTGTTTTCACTGATTTTGAAATGTGTCCCTGGTTGGATTGTAAATGCTATGGTCAGCCTATTTTAGGATAATTTAATTTTTCCTGAATGCAGTTAGAATGAAAATATCATTTGTTTTACATGTTGCTTACTTAAGATGCTTAATAATTTTCATACATATTTAGACAACTGCTGTCTACAATATTTCAATCACATAATATATAATCTGTAAAACTACTCTAAATCTTTTTGTAACATTATACAAGATTATTCTTTCATGATGAACACAGGATATTTTTCTTCTAATTATAAATTAGAGGTTCAAACTATGTACGAAAAATTATTTAATTAATTTTTGAGTCTATCAATTAATCCTTTTCACGCACCATAGAAGTACACCTTTTACATTGGTTTGAAGNGACCTGTTGTCGTGGATTAAAAGTATTTGAACTTTGTTACACCTGACGTTTTGTAATTGTTATTTGTGAACTTTTGTAACTGTACATACATTTACTTGTAATATAAACATTTTTAGTGAAAATTCAACAACGTCTCTTATATCGTATATCGTTTGTGAATTTGACTATGTCATATATCAAGGGATTGGCAACCTTTCAGCGGTGTTGTGCCAAACCTAAGTTATAATGTTATTTCGGGTTTGACATGATTCTACCAATTTTGTTATATATAGTATAAAAATTAGTCCAGTTATAATTAAAATTTAATTTTTACTAGTTTCTATTTAATCAGAGTGCCACTGAAAATTGTTTCGCATGCTACAGGTTGCTGACCGTTGTCTCACTGCCTTATTGACATTGCCAATAATATTGTTAAAATTCATTTATATTTTTATTTTATTACTGTTTTTGAAAAATTATTATTATATAATATCATAATAATTCCAATATTCAAATTTCCTTCTATTTTGTAATTTGCATGTTAGTTTTTTATTAATGCTATTATTTTACACTGACTCTATCATTTCAGAATAGACTATATGTATAAATTGGCAAGATCAATATGGTGACAAAGCTAAATTTTTAAATTCCCTCTATGGACTACATATATATAGTATAAAAATTAGTCCAGTTATAATTAAAATATAATTTTTTATTATTTTATTATACTACATGTAGTCTATGGTCTGATTGCCATTTGTAAGTTGGTTACATGCTACATGTTAATTTACATCAGTAGTCATGACAACTTTTTATTTTCATCTTTACAATTGGCATTTAACATGCCTGATGTCATGACAAAAGAATTTTTCAAAACATGCACATGTCCTATGGTTGTACAGTGCATGTTTTAACTAATTGCTAGATTCACATGTAGGCCACTGATTGCAGATTGAGTGTCAGTTATGACATTAGACATTCACTTCCTCCTTTGAAATAACAGGTTTTAAACTGTTTTAGACAGAACATCAGATGCATGTCATCAGATCTGTGTTTTTATGTCAAGCTGAAAAAGAAAAATTTATGTCGCTGAACTCTGTTTTGTTTTCCCAGAAAATACTTAGTTTTAATTAGTATTATATAATAGTAAAAAAAGAAAAAAGGTTAAGGCATAAAAATTTAATACATATGAATGAAAAGAAATAATGAAAAATTGTATAATTTATTAAAAACAAGCACTAGTCTTTCATTGCAATCTACAGTGAAACTTATAAAACTTTTTGAATTCAATATAAAAAATACATAATAATAAAATTAATATTAAATAAAATACAGTACTCATTTAAAAATTATTTATTAGTTGTTTTTTAAAGAAGTTATTTATTTTTATTTGTTATACATAATTTTTTTACGCTGTTAAATTCCTGGCTTGACAATCAAGCAAGATCATTGTGAAAGTTGAAAAATTGCTTCAGGTTGCATTTCTATGTTACTATGTTATTGTTGTTTTTTAGGCATCGAATGCTTCATTGTGTATAGACACAGTGTGGCATTCAATGCATTAAAAGCCTGTGACCCATTAATTAAGTTTTTCCATTTGTACTGTAATAAATTAAACTTAATGCTAGTGTGAGATCCTAACGACCTGTGGCCTGAAGGAGAGGACTTCCCAACCTCCCCAGCGGCTCACACTAGTGTTAATAATGAGATAGCTCAATAGCCAGCCTACAGAAGATCTCTGACAATTGTTATTATGTAAAAAACTTTGTAATTTCTGAAATTAGTACTCTGTGAAGTTGATTTTGGTTAATTGATTGTTTGGATAATTTATGCTCTACTGTATAACCTTCATCCCCTTTCAAATTGTCTTTTAAACAGAAATAACCCATGGGTAATTCAAATGAAAATAAAGTAATTACTTAAGATATTAACATTTGTAAAATACAATATACAGGTAACCCCCGTATAACACGGTAGTTACGTTCCAAAAAATTGCC
>NW_019389764.1:0-317 GCF_000671375.1 Centruroides sculpturatus
GCCGTTGAATAAGAAATGTTTCTTTCACAAGAAATGTATAAAATTACAGTACTGTATTAGATTTACGGTAGCTAATTTATATGCTGTACAGACGATAGTTAGCGTAAAATCTCTGTAGCATGGCGCTACGTGGCGGAAAAAAATATATAATTATAATAAAGTTACAATAAATTAAGTTAATATATAATTATATATACAGTACCTAATTTATATATAATTAATATATAATTTTTTAATTGCCGTTGAATAAGAAATGTTTCTTTCACAAGAAATGTATAAAATTACAGTACTGTATTAGACTTACGGTAGCTAATTTA
>NW_019389764.1:3335-4403 GCF_000671375.1 Centruroides sculpturatus
CCGAACAAGACCCGAATCTATTAACAAAGGTATTTATCATCCCGCGAAGTGTATGTGCACTCTCTCTCTCCGCGAAAATTCTTCATCCAATAGATTTGTAAATAAACCCTTGTTAATTAAGTGTATCTGAGTCACTTCCAATGTTGTCTCTCGAATCGACATTACGAATCCGTCTGACCACATACGGAACCGCTCGCGCGACGGCGTGACGTAATCGCCGTCTCGGTTTCCGTGTTTCGAGAAACACGGTGGTGTCACTCCTGACAGGGTACCAAAGAGGTGCCGACCCGAAAGGTCACACAAATAATAATATTTCGAAAGGTAAATTTCGATATTTTATACAGCAGAAATTTATTAATCCGGAACTTTTTAAAGAATTGCCGATTGTATGGTATCAGGAACATTATCACCTTTTTTCGAATTGGCATTTAGCGGTATGTGATGCGTAAAACTTAAGGCTAAAAAAGTAATAATATATATATTTTTTGTAATAAATAGTTTATTTTCAATGAATCGCTTCTCCTGTATATGCGAATTACTCGTGTTGAAGTTATCGAATCGCGAGTCTTCGCGTATATTATATGCGATCCTCGCGTATGATAGTTTTCTAACAAATGTATCGAATCGACGCGATCATTACTATAATGACAGAATTCCACCCTCTTTAATACTTAATAACTTTGAACGGGCTTTTTTATGTTGAGATTCGTGTTATTTAATAGTGGAGGTAGTACACGGTGTACTTTTTAAACTTGAGACAATGAAATAACATAATTGTATCCCATTATTTTGGAAAAATGTATAGTCAAAACTTGTAGAATGTCGAGGGTGCCAATCAGTTCGTGACCTCAGATGTTTCCCGTTCTAAGAAGCTTATAATTTTAATGTTAAAATAATCTTGATTTTTCACCTAGACAATAGGGTCAAAAGTACATTCGGTTTTGAAATTTCCTGCTCTTTTCACTTCCGGAATGAAAAATATGTGTCCCCATTGAAAAAAACAGACTTGACCTCCAAATGACCTTGAAAGTCATGGGCAAGGTAACATCTGAGGTCACCAATTGATTG
>NW_019389765.1:0-4062 GCF_000671375.1 Centruroides sculpturatus
TAGTATTATATATATAATACTATTCTGCTCAAATATACCAGTATATGAATAAAGAATAATACTGTATATTCTAAATTGTTCTACATAGAACAGTTTATAACTAATAAATTATTTCTTAATGAATAAATAACCCATGGATACCAAATCATACATTAGAAATTAATGAATAATTCATGTTTGTTCTTTTCTAGAAATAAATGACAATGTTAGATTTGGCAATGCTTTGTTATGTACAAAAACTTTTATATATCACTACAGTATTCTGTTGTTTTTCTACAGTATTTTTATTATGACACTAACTCTGTTTCTACTCAATAAAATACATTGAAAAAGACAAATGATCAATGTTAGTGTATGTAAATATATCTTTATAATAATTTAGTTGTCATGATATGTATAATTTATATATATAGTTTGCATTATTCTTATCAGATGGTGTCAGTATCCAAAGTACGAATATATATAATACTCCTATTTTATACAGATACATCAATAAGTAGGTACAAGAAAAGTATTACTTGATTTACTCTAAATTAATACAGCAATATTGATATAATCATATGCTAGGTATTCTAGATAAAATAAAATTAATTTGTAATGTCAATTAATATCAATGCAAATAAATTTATTTTAAATTTTTCAAATGTAAAAAGACTACAAATTCAAATCATGACTGATAAATGGTTTGCATAAACTACTAAGCAAAATTTAACTATCAATTATAAAATAAAAGTAATGTACAATGAATATTAAGGCCAATATAACTTTTATTTAAACTAATAAAAAAAAATTTATATCACATTTCAACACTGCTATTTGATTAGTTTTATTTCATAATAATTATTAATTCATTACTGTATTTACGAATTAAATAATTCTGTTCAAACAATAACTTCTTAAAATTGCCTAATGTTAGTCACATGCAAACTTATAAATTGTTAAATTCATTGACATAACAAAGATCACTTCTGACTCCATAATCATGATATAATTTTAATTCAATGGTTAAATAATTTGTTACACTTGTTTTTCTAATTATCAAATATGTGAAAAATTTTAACGGTAATTAATTAATCTGTAAAGTTTTGTCAAGGACCTTGTTTTTGCTTGAAGACAACTTTACAAATTTTAAACATGAATTTATGTATCCTAAAAATATTTTAGTAAATATTTAAATAAAATGCTAACAAAGTACAGTACTGCATATTCATATGTCAGCATTAATTTTTTAGAATGATCAGATCAATAAATTTGGAATTGTAAAAAAATTTGCAAATTTTAAAACAATCTTAGTACTGTATTAATATAACTAGTTTGATTTTTAAATAAACATTTCAAAGCCACAAAAAATTTTCTAGGGGGAAAAACTTGGAGACAAATAATTACATCAATAAATTTTTATTTCAATGTTTTTTTTGGTGTTTTTTTCCAAGAATATTAAAGAATAAAATATTGTATCAATATAAAAAGACAAAGTGCCCCATGGTCAAGAGTGTATGGTCTCAATCACTTTTACGATTATAATTTTGTAGAATTTTTTATTCGATCCCGGGGAAGCAAGTGCCTCGTTTGCCCTCTGCGGACGCCTGTGCAGGGGTTCCTGAACATTTTTCACTGTCGACCCCTTCAAGAATTCCTTGATATTTTATCGACTCCCTTTCTCTAATACGATTAATAAATCTGGTGAGCCAGTATTAAACCACACATCGTTTTTATGAAAAGATCTTAGTTCAAAATGTAAATTTGAATACTACCATGTACCGGTACTTAATCCATTGATTTAGTGACCGAGCCTCTCTTATTTTACTGGAATCCCCTATAATAAGAGAGGCTTCGTCTACGCTAATAATAATAGGTTTGGCTTCATAACGAGACGTATTTTGATTCCCAGTCCCATGTCCCGACGATTTTGACGGAACGCCGAAATGTTCCATATTCCAGGATTTTCCGAAAAAATGTCCTGTATTTCGAAGAATTTCAGGGAATTTTCTGTTTTCTGATACCACGAATTGAAGTGTCATGCAATGGCGTGCGGTGACACTTGATGATAGGGAAGCTGTGCCGGGCATGAAAAGAATCATTGGAAGCGTTATACGTTATTTTGGCATGAGCTAAACCGCGTGAGGTTGGTGCTATGCGATTCAAATATTTTGGCCATGGAAGTTGTCTAGTATTCGACAATACGGCGCTTCCGTTAGGAATATGCATATACAAATTTATATTCGAATATATAATAACAATCTTACTTATTTTTACATGTAGTATAGAAATTTGTAATAAGATACATTATGCGGTTACAATAAAATATTAATCTTAATTAATTCAAAATACGTTAAAATATAAAAATAATCGCACAATATGTATTTATATTTTAGAAAATACAAGGGAAGCTGCGCTTCCACAGCTTCCATGGATGGCACGCCACTGGTATCATATAAAAATGATCTGTTTCGACAGGGCCATTTTAACCTTTAGTAGGGTTGCTATAATTGCCTAGCATGTTGATACGGGACGTTTATTTAAGTGCTAAATAAATAAAACATGAAAAAAGTGGGTAGGTAATGATTTATTTTATTCTGATAAAAAAACCAATAAAGTTTAAGCAATCTAATAAAATGAACATNATTTATGCCCTTGAGTGCGTTTTCAAGTAACCTCGTATCCCAATCAGAACGCCGGTAACATACCATATCAATAAAAGGATATTGATATGAATTTGTAATAGTATGGTTTGTATTTGTTGGCATAAGTATATTATTATTATGCTTTATGTCAAAAATCTCCCGACAATAAATTGCTCAAGCAGACGTAACAAGAATACATGGAAACATACCGACATAAATGAGGCTTCGACGATCTTTTCTTCTCTTCCACTCCGGGTAGGGAAAAGTTCAAAGTTCTAAAAATCTGTACGGACTTGCTTGCACAGGCTCTATATCTTCATTCCTGCACTTCACTGTCCTTACTCATCTGCCGTTTTCTCCACTCTCCACTTCCCTTCACCCCTCTCCCTGAGACACACCCCGTCCATAAAACACTCACCCCTCGGTCACACACCCCTGAATTACATAACTCCTCTCCACCGAGTTAGACCCACCACGTGGCGAAAGGGGGGCAAGAACAGACGAAAGGCACAGTCCGACCATTGAGTTGACATTAGGGAAAATATTCTCTCAACATTTGCATTGTGGGCTAGAATGGCAAATACGTATTCGCATAGCTTTATTAGACATGATTTTTGATCAATATATTTTGTATCTCCAAAAAACGTCAGCCATTTCTCTTCCATACTCAATTTCATAGTTGCTTTATAGTTTTGGTTGGTATTATTTTTCTCTAAATAATCTTTTAAATATACAAACTGGTTGAATAGAATCTCAGTGTTATGAATAGTGTATCGATGTTTCTTACTTGTATATATACAATATTACGATCTCTTTCCGGCGCGCGGCCGCCCCATGCAGAGTTTAGGGAGAAAACGAGACAAAAAAGGGACAAATAGTAATACGGAACTGAGTAATGAAATGCGGTGACAGTCCCGTATATATGGGACGTATGGCAACCTTAACCATTAGGCACAGTAGGCATATACCTAGGACCCGGAAAGATGCATAAAACGTTGTCTAGTATCTATGACGCCAGGGTCAAGCTGCTTTCTGTAGTGTGGGAAACTTTTAAGTGTCGGAGGGAGTCCGACATGGGTTTATATAATCCTGCACTTCAAACTATTTCTATTATCTTCTCTGTTATCAGCCATATTGAACTTTGACAAATATCATTGGATTTAATTCCAGTTTCTGAATGTTTAGAGGACGTGTAATTTGCAAACACTGCAGGCAAGGTATTTTAAATATATAATTTTTTTTTATATGGTCTGTATATTTTATATTCTACTTTGCAACGAACACGGAACTACTTTCCTTCGCATATAAAATAAATATCCCGATTCCGGGATATTTGCATATACATGAAAATTCAATAAATATCAGCACGTGTACAAATTTAAACATTAAATATATAATTTTTTTTTTCTCTAAATCTACTGGGTCAACAAAGTGCAAC
>NW_019389766.1:0-1062 GCF_000671375.1 Centruroides sculpturatus
TTGTATGCTACTATTTTCGTAATAAATGTTATAAACTTGTGAATTTTATAAGGTATTTTTGATTTTCTTCGATATGTCCTTTATTTTCCCTCAAAAAATATGGTCACTGTAGGTTAAGGGTGTAGATCCATAAGAGACAGAAGGGACATATCCTCCACAATATTTTATACTAGCAAATAAATAGTCTTCTCTCCCATAGTGTTTTTTGTTTTATCTCAATCTACTACAAAAATTAAAAATAGAAACAGGAATAAAATAGTGCAATGTGTCCCTTATTTTGTACATACATTCAAAACCCGTCAATAAGAAACTTTCCTTACCCATTGTCATTATTTATAATATTTATACAGTACATATCGCATGTATACGTCAACATCAGAAGCATCATTACCTGTTCCTATCCACTTTGCTGAAAAACTCCTACATATCACTAATTTTTCTATGCCTTGCCTTTGACTGATTGGACTGAATTGGAAAATCGGGTACTTAATTATGATAAAGAGTAAATAAAACTAAAACCTCAAAATAATTTGCTACACAAATGTGCACACCAATCAAATCAGTGAATTGTTGCTCTTTTACGGTCATTATTTTGAGACCAATTTCTGTTTTTATCTCCCGGGCTGTTGTTCGCTTAGAGCAGGGGTGGCCAACCTTTGGCATACCATGCGCCAATTTTTTGACAGACGAGTTCAAATGCGCCATATAACTCGAACACTTTTTATACAGTGTTACGTTCAATGTTAGGGGTTGATAAATAGAGATAAGAATAAATCTGTTTCGCTTAGGAAAGAAAAGGGAATAACTTAATCACGCAGTTGAATTAATTAATTTATGACAGTTTATTGAAGTACCAATTTAAAATAGTCAACAATGATCTCCTGTACGAGAGGGTGATTGCTTCATGATGGTGCTATTGCTGCCAGAGTCTCGTTTGGTGAAGATTACTCTGCACCACAATTATTGGCACTGAGAACGAGATCAGCTTGGAATAACTTTAATCACAATAAATGTTTTCGGCCATTTACACGCCTGTAAACTGATCGGAAATAAAGATCGCAA
>NW_019389766.1:1088-4095 GCF_000671375.1 Centruroides sculpturatus
ATAAGAATAAATCTGCTTCGCTTAGGAAAGAAAAGGGAATAACTTAATCACGCAGTTGAATTAATTAATTTATGACAGTTTATTGAAGCACCAATTTACAATAGTCAACAATGATCTCCTGTACGAGAGGGTGATTGCTTCATGATGGTGCTATTGCTGCCAGAGTCTCGTTTGGTAAAGATTACTCTGCA
Source organism: Centruroides sculpturatus (assembly GCF_000671375.1). Taxonomy (NCBI): domain Eukaryota; kingdom Metazoa; phylum Arthropoda; class Arachnida; order Scorpiones; family Buthidae; genus Centruroides; species Centruroides sculpturatus. Next base: position 1,280 of record NW_019389766.1, read on the forward strand.
CCACAATTATTGGCACTGAGAACGAGATCAGCTTGGAATAACTTTAATCACAATAAATGTTTTCGGCCATTTACACGCCTGTAAACTGATCGGAAATAAAGATGGCAAGACTCAAAATACATGAATACATTGTAATTTACTATGTGGAGAATACTCATTTTATCTGCAAAATATACCGTAACGAATTGTGCAACAAATGAACTTGCCAAGACAGACTATAAAAAATTTATTTTTCTATATAATATTCTTAATCGGAAAAAGCCAAATCTGGCAATTTTGCTCAGAACTAACTGAAGCGCCACTTGTAATCGTCCAATGCGCCACGTTTTGGCCACCCCTGGCTTAGAGCCTTAAACAGTGTAGACTGTAGTACTTTCGTTCTTGTTGTGACAATATAAGGTTTTTATTAAGTGAACGTAAAATGTGTATGTATCATTGCCTAAGAAGCTAACAGTATCAATCACAGGTATTGTTAGAAGTAAGCATAAGATTGCTGAGAAAACGAATCTCACAGGAACACACAACGAAGATAAATATGTTACACGCTTTATTAATTCTAGAGGATATGCATTTCAGACTATATGTCTGTCATCGGTCCTCTTTATTTTACATCAATCTGGTTATAAAAACATTACAAAATTTATGGCACGTGTGTTATGACAAATGTAACTTCTGCCATCCAGTTAATATTGTGTTCGTTATAATTTTATGTATATTTGTAACTATAACTTAAATACTGTTATGTTTTTATAACCAGATTAATGTAAATAAAGAGATCCGATGAGGGACATGTATTTACTTAGTCCGAACGCATATCCTCCAGAATTAATAAAGCCTGTAATGCACAGTACTGTACACATCTATCTTTGTTATGTGTTCCTGTGTGATTCGTTCTAAAGTAATCTTATGCTTGCTTCTAACAATTAAAACGAGAACAAGAGGCAATCAAGTACAAATCACAGATATCTTTCGGAACAAGAGTAAAGTATAGATGCACCTGATCAGATATCGATATCAGGTTATACAGACTATTTCCAGATTATACCTACTTCACCAGTTATACCGTTAGATGGTGAATTTTTACCATCAATTAAACTGGCGATTTCAGTTTTAATTAAAATCGCAACAGTTTAATTAAAATTGGACTTCTATTTAGCATCATTACATGAACGAAATAAAACAAATTTTATATAATTGCTTCGCATTTTATTTTCAAAAAGCACGGCAAAAAGTCACAAAAATATTCTAAATTCGCCTAAATACCGTCAAAACCAAAATTAATAATCGTCAAAATAAAAAATTAGGATAATTGGACTAGAGCAGTTTACGATACTACTCAAAATATTCAGTATCGCATGCTTCTTTAAATTATCGATAGTATCAGCATCGCTATCAATACGAAATTATCGCAGGACAGTGTCTATGTAAACTGCAGAATGGACTTCTCAGTGTGGAAGTAGTAATTCAATACTACATTATTAATTATGAACCAATTACTGATTACTGAATAATTATTTTATGTATTTAATTAATAATAAATAAATAATTATTAGCTATGAATTGTTTATTTAGGCCTAATAGTAAACAGCAACAACAGCATTAATTAATTTCTTTAAAAATACGTTTCTACTTGTTTTTAATGGGGGGAAAGCTATAAGTCAATACACAGGTTATATAATGAGATTCGTTATATTGTGTATATTTTAAAATGTCATATTTTTTTCTTTATCCAAAACAATTTTAAAAATCATACAATACTTTAAAAAAATCAATCAGCTTAACATTGTAAATACAGTATATTTAATTATAACATTTTTATATTATTTATATTTTATTTTAAAAAAATTACAAATTTATATATTTTATATAGAATTACAAAAATCTCTTACACTGAGAAATTCCATTACAATTCAACCAAAACGAGATTCTATTTAAATCAAATTTGTAATAAATTTGATTATTTTTTATATAAATAAAAAGATATATTCAACTATAGACAAATACTGTTTTTTTCAAAAGAAATAAAATATAAGAATTCACAAGATTTTAAAAATTTGTTTTAAAGTCTTTGGAAGCTTCGGTTTAAATTTAAACGAGAAAATTTATTGGACGAATTTTCATTTCAGCAGATTTCAATAAACCCCCTTCTCTCCAAAGTACTGACTGCATTCCTTTTATTGGAACTCTATCAACGCTAGGGTCAATTCTTTCACTGGTTAAATCAGGATAACGACAGAATCTTCTGTACCACCAAGCTCCCTTATAATATGCAGCACAGTTATTACCAGGTTGATCCATAATCCTGTCGTAGCTAACAAACGGTCTACTATTAAATTCATGCATAACTTTTGGTGAATTATTTAGGGGTTGTCCAATGTGAAGTCTATAGTCATGAATCTCATTTTCGATATAAAATGATCTGAAAGTGAAATTTTTCGATTTTCCGTTGAAAGAATTCAATTCAATCAGCAAATCATTCCTCACATCATTCGAAAGTAAATGAATATTATCATTTCCCAGCCAAAATTCTCCATCGAAGTCTCCAAAGCCGTGTTTGTAACTGTTCCAATTTTGATTGAACGTTATTTCTTTATCTCTTCCAAATTCCCCTCGTCTCATTAATACCTGAAAAAATACATAATAATCATATTTTACATTTTTTAAAATTATATTTACTGTTTAACTTAATCAAAAATAAATTATTTGCCATATTAAAGGCCTATTTAAAAACAATATACTGTATATCCTTTTATAATTTATTTACATCAATTCGAATTAACTTACTACAAATTATACGAATCTACAAATTATGCTTT
>NW_019389767.1:0-2152 GCF_000671375.1 Centruroides sculpturatus
TTGACTGTGTATTATATAAATAAATAATTTGTGTCCCATATATGTCTGAAGTCGAAGTTACACGAAGTCCCCTAAATCTAATTTGCCTGGGTACCACGAAGGTATAACGCGCCACTGTTCGTATTACAGTAAAACCTGTCTATGGCGACCATCCACGGTTCCTTCAAAAAGTGGTCTTTTAGGCAGGTGGTCATCCAATACAGGTGGTGCTGTAATACCGTATTTCCGTACGTATTTTGCGCACTTTTTAGCCATTTCTACCAGTAGCATAGCGTAGTGGGGGTGGCCCGCCCCGGGCGGCACTTTTTAGGGGGCGGAAAAATTTCACAATAAATAATAATAATATCTTGTAAGAAATTGAACCATTCTATTTCATATTTTTGGGGAATAGATTCACGACTATTCACTGACGTTTTACAAGGGTGGCACTATTTAGGAAGCGCAATATCGAGGTTTGACTGTGTATTATATAAATAAATAATTTGTGTCCCATATATGTCTGAAGTCGAAGTTACACGAAGTCCCCTAAATCTAATTTGCCTGGGTACCACGAAGGTATAACGCGCCACTGTTCGTATTACAGTAAAACCTGTCTATGGCGACCATCCACGGTTCCTTCAAAAAGTGGTCTTTTAGGCAGGTGGTCATCCAATACAGGTGGTGCTGTAATACCGTATTTCCGTACGTATTTTGCGCACTTTTTAGCCATTTCTACCAGTAGCATAGCGTAGTGGGGGTGGCCCGCCCCGGGCGGCACTTTTTAGGGGGCGGCAAAATTATTTACTGTGAAATTTTTAGGGGAAAGAAAATTTTCACAATAAATAATAATTAATATCTTGTAAGAAATTGAACCATTTTATTTCATATTTTCGTCCACCTACGACTCGGACCGATTGAAATGAGCACGGAATAGTGTTACCATCCATCTGGATAGTCCGGGAATCGACTCGCCGTCCGGGGATATCGTGGTCAACCTGTTGACCTTTTTTTTTTTCTGCTTCTACGATTTATTCGTATATATATATATACACCTCCAATATCCAATACAGCTAACTGTAACTAATTTAGAACCAGCATGCACTGCACATCATTCTTCGCATTGCAAAATGACATACGCATGAATCAGGAACTTCTATTCGAACCAACCTCACCTGCCGTCCGGGTCAGCGATTTTAATAAAGTGGCAACACTAGCACGGAATTTTTCATAACTTATTCTGTGACGAAACTGAATTTTAGTGTTTTAAATTGAGATACCTAAATAAGGGGGGAGAAATTTTCCTCCGCTCCGGGCGGCTGACACCCACGTTACGCCACTGATTTCTACTAAGCAAAACTCGAGGTGAGCAAAGATAAGCGAATTTTTTCAACGATAGGGCTATATTAGTATTGTATTTTATTCTTATCGGATAACCCGATATACAGGAGTCGTCATGATATTTTAAGACAGCCTATATTTTAAAGATTAATACAATATTCGCATTTTCTCGATTATTAAGCACACTTTCTTTTTTCCGAGTTAATTAATTCGACTCGGTTCTTTTTCGTTCGTTCCTCAGTTACATGTTATCAATATACAAGCGCGTCCTATCTCTCCATCACTTTGCTTTTGGTTTTCGTTAGTTTATTCTTATTTTAACTTTAAAAATACCGTATTTTTTTTTTAATATTTAATATTTTCTTAATTAATTAAGTACAATAAAAAAAATTATTAATTAATAATAAAACGATTTTATTTTTTTTTTCTCATTATACGATTTCATTACAATCGCGGAATCGAAAAAGGAATTAAAACTGATTTTTGCGTTAATGCGTTTATTGTTTTTTTTGAATATTTTGCACGCGAAAATTACTTGGATATTATTTTTCTAAAAATATCGTGGAAATAAGGTAGGTTGATACAGAAACTATCGCACGTGTACTGTATATGAGCTTCAAAATAAATAAAAATAGATTTTATCAAACGATGAGATCAGCCGATTAATTGTATCGTGTACAATATTTTACACCCCCAAGGAAAATACTGCAGGTCTAGGGTAAAATAAATTTTGTTTTCCCACAGTTAAACTTCGCCGCTAATTGCTGTTGTGATAACTTTAATACGATCTTCTAACGACAGCACTTTGCATTTCGGACATTTTCCAACAAACTGA